>NW_027507764.1:8067208-8109461 GCF_037356315.1 Lithobates pipiens | reverse complement strand
GCCTGGGCAGGGAGGCGGTAAAATTCTAGAATCCACTCTACTGCAGTATTATATAATGTAAACTGTGCATTTTTCTGTAATCTAATTGTGGCAGGTACCTTCGGTATAGCAGGCTCAGCTGATCTTCCGCTGCTCTCCTCTTCTAGCTGTCAGCGGGGGTTCTTTGCCCCCTTCCTCTGCAGTGCTCAGAGCTGGGAAGAGAGCTCTGGCGGGCCATGGAAGCGACCCCCAGCTGATCTCCCGTTGCTCTCCTCTTCTCCCAGCTGTCGGCAGAGGATCTCGGCCCCCTCCCTCTGCAGTGCTCGGAGTGGGGAAGAGAGCTCCAGTGGCCCGTGGAAGTGGCACTCAGCTAATCTCCTCTTCTCCCAGCTGTCAGCGGGGGATCTTGGTCCCTTCCGCTACAGTGCTCAGAGCTGGGAAGAGAGCTCTGGCGGGCCATGGAAGCGACCCCCAGCTGATCTCCCGCTGCTCTCCTTTTCTCCCAGCTGTCAGCGGAGGATCTCGGCCCCTCCCTCTGCAGTGCTCGGAGTGGGGAAGAGAGCTCCAGTGGCCCGTGGAAGCGACCCCCAGCTGATCTCCCGCTTCTCTCCTCTTCTCCCAGCTGTCAGCGGGGGATCTTGGTCCCTTCCGCTACAGTGCTCAGAGCTGGGAAGAGAGCTCTGGCGGGCCATGGAAGCGACCCCCAGCTGATCTCCCGCTGCTCTCCTCTTCTCCCAGCTGTCAGCGGAGGATCTCGGCCCCTCCCTCTGCAGTGCTCGGAGTGGGGAAGAGAGCTCCAGTGGCCCGTGGAAGTGGCACTCAGCTGATCTTCCACTTCTCGACTCTTCTCCCAGCTGTCAGCGGAGGATCTCGGCCCCCTCCCTCTGCCGTGCTCGGAGTGGGGAAGAGAGCTCCGGCGGGAGTGTATTCTAGCATTTTACAAACACTTTTTTACTCGGTTCCACTGGTGATTCCTGACGGTCAGGGAGGGAGAGAAGACAGCACATGGCATGATAAGACCTACTCCAAAAATAAGCCCTACTGTGTCTTTTGTTGCCAAAAATGAATATAAGGCTCGGGGCTTATTTTCAGGGAAACGCTGTGGTTCCTCTGGGCCAAGCTGGCCCAAACAAATTTTGTCCCTCGCTAGCCTGTGGGGCCGCTGGGTGTGTGGCTTAAACTGTATGGAGCTGAGGCCACATACCTCATACTGCATTGTGTTCCGGGTTCCAGCCAAGACTTCCGGTCTCATAACCCGGAACACGAAAAAAACTATCTGATTGGCGCTTAGCCATTCAAAGAAAGTGATGTATTCCAGCAATTAATACAAAGCTTCCTCTGATTGGCTGAGTTAGGCCGATGATGTCACATTGATAGAAATACATCACTGCCTCTGAATGGCTGAGCCCCGCTGCTGTAGGTTCTCCTGTGTTCCGGTTATGAGACACGAAGTCTCGGCTCCAAACCCGGCACACAATGCAGTGCGATGTATATAAAGAGCCGCAGCTCCATACCGTTTACACCGCACATCCAGCGGCCTCACAGGTTACTGTCGGCCAGCTTGGCCTGTAAGTGGTGTGAAAAGCTGGAGTTCCTTTTTTTTTTTTTTTTTTTTAAATGATGTAAACCCGATCTCATAGAATGGCCCAAGGAACACACCAGACAGGTCAGGGATGAAGTTGTGGAGACGTATAAAGCAGGGTTAGGTTATAATAAAATCTCCCAAGCTTTGACCATCTCACAGAGCTCTGTTCAATCCATCATCGGAAAATGGAAAGAGTATGGGCACAACCACAGACCTACCAAGACATGGCCGTCCACCTAAACTGACCGGGCCGGGCAAGGAGAGCATTCATCAGAGAAGCAGCCAAGAGGTCCATGGTAACTCTGGAGGAGCTGCAGAGATCCACAGCTCAGGGGGGAGAATCTGTCCACAGGACAACTATTAGTCGTCTCTCCACAAATCTGCCCTTTATGGAAGAGTGACAAGAAGAAAGACATTGGAGAAAGAAAGTCATAAGAAGTCCTGTTTGTAGTTTGTGAGAAGCCATGTGGGGGAGGGGGCAGCAAACATGTGGAAGAAGGTGATCTGGTCAGAGGAGACCAAAATTCTACTTTTTAGTCTAAAAGCAAAACGCTATGTGTGGGGGGAAAACTAACACCGCCCATCCCCCGAACACACCATCCCCACCGTGAGACATGGTGGTGGCAGCATCATGTGGTGGGGATGGTTTTCTTCAGCAGGGACAGGGAAGCTGGTCAGAGTTGATTGGAAGATGGATGGAGACAAATACAGGACAATCTTAGAAGAAAACCTGTTAGAGTCTGTAAAAGACTTGAGACCGGGGCGGAGGTTCCCCTTCCAGCAGGACAACGACCCGAAACATCCAGCCAGAGCTACAATGGAATGGTTTAGATCAAAGCATATTCATGTGTTAGAATGGCCCAGTCACAGTCCAGACCTAAATCACATTGAGAATCTGTGGCAAAACTTGAAAATTGCTGATCACAGACGCTCTCCATCCAATCTGACAGAGCTTGAGATATTTTACAAAGAAGAAGAATGGGCAGAAATGTCCTCTCTAGATGGGCAAAGCTGGTAGAGACACCCCCAAAAAGACTTGTAGAGAAAGGGGGTTCTACAAAGTATTGACTCCGGGGGGCGCCATACAAATGCCCCTCCCCACACTTTACATATTTATTTGTAACATTTATCATTTTCCTTCCACTTCACAATTATGTGACACATAAAATCCCAATAAAATATATTTACGTTTTTGGTTGTAACAAGATGTGGGGAATTTCAAGGCACTGTACACCTTGCAAGTAGCGGGTTGGACCCACTTTTGTCTTAATTTTTGGTGGCATAGATACAACAAGGTGCTGCAGATTTGTCGGCTGCACATCCATGATGCCAAATCTCCCGTTCCACCACAACCCAAAGGTGCTGTATTGGATGAGATGTGGTGAGTGTGGAGGACATTGGAGGACAGGGACCTCATTGTCCAGTGGTGAGATGATTGGAGCTTTGTGACATGGAGTATTATCCTGCTGGGAGGAGCCATCAGAAGATGGGGAGACTGTAGTCATAAAGGGATGGACATGGTCAGCAACAATACTCAGGTAGGTCGTGGGGTATAAACCATGCTCAATTGGTACTAAGGGGCCCAAGAAAATATCCCCCACACCATTACACCCCCACCACCAGCCTGAACCGGTGATACCCCATCCCCCACACCATTACACCCCCACCACCAGCCTAAACCAGTGATCCCCCGCACCATTACACCCCCACCACCAGCCTAAACCAGTGATACCCCATCCCCCGCACCATTACACCCCCACCACCAGCCTGAACCGGTGATACCCCATCCCCCACACCATTACACCCCCACCACCAGCCTAAACCAGTGATACCCCATCCCCCGCACCATTACACCCCCACCACCAGCCTGAACCGGTGATACCCCATCCCCCACACCATTACACCCCCACCACCAGCCTAAACCAGTGATACCCCATCCCCCGCACCATTACACCCCCGCCACCAGTCTAAACCAGTGATACCCCATTACACCCCCACCACCAGCCTGAACCGGTGATACCCCATCCCCCACACCATTACACCCCCCACCACCAGCCTGAACCGGTGATACCCCATCCCCCACACCATTACACCCCCACCACCAGCCTAAACCAGTGATACCCCATCCCCCGCACCATTACACCCCCGCCACCAGTCTAAACCAGTGATACCCCATCCCCCACACCATTACACCCCCACCACCAGCCTGAACCGGTGATACCCCATCCCCCACACCATTACACCCCCACCACCAGCCTGAACCGGTGATATCCCATCCCCCACACCATTACACCCCCACCACCAGCCTAAACCAGTGATACCCCATCCCCCGCACCATTACACCCCCGCCACCAGTCTAAACCAGTGATACCCCATCCCCCACACCATTACACCCCCACCACCAGCCTGAACCGGTGATACCCCATCCCCCACACCATTACACCCCCCACCACCAGCCTGAACCGGTGATACCCCATCCCCCACACCATTACACCCCCACCACCAGCCTAAACCAGTGATACCCCATCCCCCACACCATTACACCCCCACCACCAGCCTAAACCAGTGATACCCCATCCCCCACACCATTACACCCCCACCACCAGCCTAAACCAGTGATACCCCATCCCCCGCACCATTACACCCCCGCCACCAGTCTAAACCAGTGATACCCCATTACACCCCCACCACCAGCCTGAACCGGTGATACCCCATCCCCCACACCATTACACCCCCCACCACCAGCCTGAACCGGTGATACCCCATCCCCCACACCATTACACCCCCACCACCAGCCTAAACCAGTGATACCCCATCCCCCGCACCATTACACCCCCGCCACCAGTCTAAACCAGTGATACCCCATCCCCCACACCATTACACCCCCACCACCAGCCTGAACCGGTGATACCCCATCCCCCACACCATTACACCCCCACCACCAGCCTGAACCGGTGATATCCCATCCCCCACACCATTACACCCCCACCACCAGCCTAAACCAGTGATACCCCATCCCCCGCACCATTACACCCCCGCCACCAGTCTAAACCAGTGATACCCCATCCCCCACACCATTACACCCCCACCACCAGCCTGAACCGGTGATACCCCATCCCCCACACCATTACACCCCCCACCACCAGCCTGAACCGGTGATATCCCATCCCCCACACCATTACACCCCCACCAGCCTGAACCGGTGATACCCCATCCCCCACACCATTACACCCCCCACCACCAGCCTGAACCGGTGATACCCCATCCCCCACACCATTACACCCCCCACCACCAGCCTGAACCGGTGATATCCCATCCCCCACACCATTACACCCCCACCAGCCTGAACCGGTGATACCCCATCCCCCACACCATTACACCCCCCACCACCAGCCTGAACCGGTGATACCCCATCCCCCACACCATTACACACCCACCACCAGCCTGAACCGGTGATACCCCATCCCCCACACCATTACACCCCCACCACCAGCCTGAACCGGTGATATCCCATCCCCCACACCATTACACCCCCACCACCAGCCTGAACCCTTGATACCCCATCCCCCGCACCATTACACCCCCACCACCAGCCTAAACCAGTGATACCCCATCCCCCACACCATTACACCCCCACCACCAGCCTAAACCAGTGATACAAGGCAGGATGGATCCATGCGCCAAATTCTGACCCCACCATCTGAATGTCGGAGCTGAAATCCAGACTCATCAGACCAGGCAACGTTTTTCCAATCTTCTATTGTCCAATTTTGGTGATCTTGTGCCAATTGTAGCATCAGTTTCCCAGGAGTGGCACCCGGTGTGGTCTTCTGCTGCTGTAACCCATCTGCTTCAAGGTTGGATGTGTTGTGTGTTCAGAGATGGTATTCTGCATATCTTGGATGTAACGAGAGGTTATTGGAGTTACTGTTGTCTTTCTATCATCTGGAACCATTTCTGCCCATTCTCCTATGACACCAACAATGCATTTTCCTCCACACAACTCCCGCTCACTGGATATTTTCTCCTTTCCCCACCATTCCCTGTAAACCCGAGAGATGGCTGTGTGTGAAAATCCCAGAAATACTCAGACCAGCCCGTCTTGTGCCAACAACCATTCCATGTTCAGAGTCACTTCAATCCTCTTTCTTCCCCATTTTGATGCTCGCTCGGTTTGTACTTCAGAAAGTCGTCTTCACCACATCTAGATGCCAAAATGCATCGAGTTGCTGCAGTGTGATTGGCTGATTAGCAATTTGTGTTATCAAGTAATTGAACAGGTGTACCTAATAAAGTGACCAATGAGTGTATATATATATATACACACACACACAGTATATGCTGAGAGCACATTCCCAAGACACCAGCTGTCACCATTAATGATCAGGAACCTTCTTTTTTGGTGAAGCTCATCAGTTCGGTACTTGGTTTAACTCTTGTGAACATAAAAAAGTGAACCGTGAAATCAAAGCACACACAAAAGTACACAGAGGGTACAGAATAGCTAACCCTCCAAAGAGGAAGGGCCTCCAACCCTGACCCTCCCGGGTGCAAGACTAACAGAGGCAGAGTATACCACCATGGTCTACCTAGGATGAAGCCAGGTGGACCTCACTCCTTAGAGACCAACCAAAGGCTCTCCACCAAGTACTTGGTGACCTCCTGAAGACAGAACCTTCCGGATGGGGACCTAATTACATCAGGCCCGATACTAGACAGCGCCAATGTAAGGGGACACTCCACTGACCACCGATGTAAGGGGACACTCCACTGACCACCGATGTAAGGGGACACTCCACTGACCACCGATGTAAGGGGACACTCCACTGACCACCGATGTAAGGGGACACTCCACTGACCACCGATGTAAGGGGACACTCCACTGACCACCGATGTAAGGGGACACTCCACTGACCACCGATGTAAGGGGACACTCCACTGACCACCGATGTAAGGGGACACTCCACTGACCACCAATGTAAGGGGACACTCCACTGACCACCGATGTAAGGGGACACTCCACTGACCACCGATGTAAGGGGACACTCCACTGACCACTGATGTAAGGGTACACTCTACTGACCACTGATGTAAGGGGACACTACTGACCAGAGATGTAAGGGGACACTCTACTGACCAGAGATGTAAGGGGACACTCTACTGACCAGAGATGTAAGGGGACACTCTACTGACCAGAGATGTAAGGGGACACTCCACTGACCACCAATGTAAGGGGACACTCCACTGACCACCGATGTAAGGTGACATTCCACTGACCACCGATGTAAGGGGGGACATTCCACTGACCACCGATGTAAGGGGGGACATTCCACTGACCACCGATGTAAGGGGGGACATTCCACTGACCACCGATGTAAGGAGGGGACATTCCACTGACCACCGATGTAAGGGGGGACATTCCACTGACCACCGATGTAAGGGGGGACATTCCACTGACCACCGATTTAAGGGGGGATATTCCACTGACCACCGATGTAAGGGGACATTCCACTGACCACCGATGTAAGGGGGGACATTCCAATGACCACCGATGTAAGGGGGGACATTCCAATGACCACCGATGTAAGGGGGGACATTCCAATGACCACCGATGTAAGGGGACATTCCACTGACCACCGATGTAAGGGGGGACATTCCACTGACCACCGATGTAAGGGGGGACATTCCACTGACCACCGATGTAAGGAGGGGACATTCCACTGACCACCGATGTAAGGGGGGACATTCCACTGACCACCGATGTAAGGGGGGACATTCCACTGGCCACCGATTTAAGGGGGGATATTCCACTGACCACCGATGTAAGGGGACATTCCACTGACAACCAATGTAAGGGGACATTCCACTGACCACCAATGTAAGGGGACATTCCACTGACCACCAATGTAAGGGGACATTCCACTAACCACCAATGTAAGGGGACATTCCACTGACCACCAATGTAAGGGGACATTCCACTGACCACCAATGTAAGGGGACATTCCACTGACCACCAATGTAAGGGGACATTCCACTGACCACCAATGTAAGGGGGGACATTCCACTGACCACCAAGGAAACCATGACATTTTCTGGGGGGTTTTATTGATCAAATTTATAATTAATTTCATTGTTACTGCTGATAATAATGTTGTCCTATAGAGTGGTTGTCAGTAAGTATTGTACATTCCTTCTTTATATATCAGCTGTTCATGGTGCTGTCCTGAAAGCTGCAGATATATTCATCATAATTAGTGACTTTAGCCTGACCTGTACCCGCCACCTGATTGGCTGATTACCTAATACTTTCAGTATTGGTTTTGATTTTGATTTTTTAATTAACATTGCAGGGATATTTTGTGATGGAGTATAAAATCTTGCAGTGGGTCTGATGGTTGAGTTTCCTTCATATAAAAATGAATAATAATAACAATAATATAAACAATAACATCAGAAGAAATGCCAAGGATTCAATGTAGTGCAACCTCCTGCCTGTAGGTGTCACTGTATCCCCTAGGTGGTGTCTTACATCCTCCCACCTGTAGGTGTCACTGTGTCGCTCTATGGTAGTGTCCTGTCTGTCCTCCATCCTGTGTACTCTATGATGAGGAAGTGATTGCAGTTACAGTAGTAGGTGGAGGAGGTGAGGCTCCATACATTGTATCTTTATTATTATTCTATCATTGTATCTGTGTGTGATGATTGGATACTGTGTATAATGTCTGACATTCCCTCTATATAGTGACTTTATATTAATATAGTAATACAGTGATGATGAATATATTATTATATATAATGATTGTACTGTGTATAGCCCTGTGTGCTCCATATTATATAATCCTCTATATAGAACATTGCACTGTGTATTATTATTATCCTCATACTGATATTATACACACACACAGCATCTAATACTAGTACAGTATACACAGCGCCCGTATTATACCGTCCTGTATATATCCCACTCTGTACATTATAGGAAAATTCACCCCTTTTAACTAATGAAACCTCCAACCTCATTCCCTCTCCCACCTGCAACTCCATCCTCATTGGCTTATCTCTATACAGGCTCCTCCCCTCTTCAGTACATCATGAATGCCGCCAGACTCCTCTACCTTACCAACCAATCAGTGTCCTCTGCCAATCCCTCTCTACCAATCCCTCCACTGGCCTCCATTCAGTGTCCTCCACCCCTCTCTACCAATCCTTCCATTGGCCTCCTTTCAGTGTCCTCCACCCCTCTCTACCAATCCTTCCATTGGTCTCCAATCAGTGTCCTCCACCCCTCTCTACCAATCCTTCCATTGGCCTCCAATCAGTGTCCTCCACCCCTCTCTACCAATCCTTCCATTGGCCTCCATTCAGTGTCCTCCATCCCTCTCTACCAATCCTTCCATTGGCCTCCATTCAGTGTCCTCCACCCCTCTCTACCAATCCTTCCATTGGCCAACATTCAGTGTCCTCCACCCCTCTCTACCAATCCTTCCATTGGCCTCCATTCAGTGTCCTCCACCCCTCTCTACCAATCCTTCCATTGGACTCCATTCAGTGTCCTCCACCCCTCTCTACCAATCCTTCCATTGGACTCCATTCAGTGTCCTCCACCCCTCTCTACCAATCCTTCCATTGGTCTCCATTCAGTGTCCTCCACCCCTCTCTGCCAATCCTTCCATTGGTCTCCATTCAGTGTCCTCCACCCCTCTCTGCCAATCCTTCCATTGGCCTCCATTGAGTGTCCTCCACCCCTCTCTAACAATCCTTCCATTGGTCTCCATTCAGTGTCCTCCACCCCTCTCTGCCAATCCTTCCATTGGCTTCCATTCAGTGTCCTCCCCCCCCCTCTGCCAATCCTTCCATTGGCTTCCATTCAGTGTCCTCCACCCCTCTCTACCAATCCTTCCATTGGTCTCCATTCAGTGTCCTCCATCCCTCTCTACCAATCCTTCCATTGGTCTCCATTCAGTGTCCTCCATCCCTCTCTACCAATCCTTCCATTGGTCTCCATTCAGTGTCCTCCACCCCTCTCTACCAATCATTCCATTGGACTCCATTCAGTGTCCTCCACCCCTCTCTACCAATCCTTCCATTGGCCTCCATTCAGTGTCCTCCACCCCTCTCTACCAATCCTTCCATTGGACTCCATTCAGTGTCCTCCACCCCTCTCTACCAATCCTTCCATTGGACTCCATTCAGTGTCCTCCCCCCCTCTCTACCAATCCTTCCATTGGTCTCCATTCAGTGTCCTCCACCCCTCTCTGCCAATCCTTCCATTGGCCTCCATTGAGTGTCCTCCACCCCTCTCTAACAATCCTTCCATTGGTCTCCATTCAGTGTCCTCCACCCCTCTCTGCCAATCCTTCCATTGGCTTCCATTCAGTGTCCTCCACCCCTCTCTGCCAATCCTTCCATTGGCTTCCATTCAGTGTCCTCCCCCCCCTCTGCCAATCCTTCCATTGGCTTCCATTCAGTGTCCTCCACCCCTCTCTACCAATCCTTCCATTGGTCTCCATTCAGTGTCCTCCATCCCTCTCTACCAATCCTTCCATTGGTCTCCATTCAGTGTCCTCCACCCCTCTCTACCAATCCTTCCATTGGACTCCATTCAGTGTCCTCCACCCCTCTCTGCCAATCCTTCCATTGGCCTCCATTGAGTGTCCTCCACCCCTCTCTGCCAATCCCTCCACTCACCCAACTAATTAAATTCAAAATACTAACAATAATATACAAAGCCATCCATTATCGACCCCCGAGCTCCATCACCAACCTCGTCTTTAAATATCACCCAAACCGTCATTTTCCGCTCCTCCCAAGACCTCCTACTTTCAAGCTCCCTCGTCTCCTCCTCCCGTACTCGTCTCCAGGATTTTTGCAGAGCCTCTCCTATCCTCTGGAACTCTCTACTCCAATCTGACCGGCTATCTCCTACTCTGTCTGCCTTCTGGCGGTCCCTAAAAACTCATCTCCTCAGGGGAAGTCAATCCAACCTCCAACTAACAACTGAACCTTTAAAGGGGTTGTAAAGGTTTGTTTTTTATTTTCTAAATGGGTTCCATTAAGCGAGTGCATTGTTGGTTCACTTACCTTTTCCTTCGATTTCCCTTCTAAATGTTTTTTTTTTCTTTGTCTGAATTTCTCACTTCCTGTAAGCTTGCCCCCATCATCCGAGCCGTTCTGGCTGGGGGTTAGTCAGTGTGCTCGCCCTCTCCCTTGGGACTACATGCCTGCGGGGCGATGCTGCGGGGCTGCATCCCTGCGGGGAGATGCTGTGAGGAGGCATCGCTGCGGGGCTGCATCCCTGCGGGGAGATGCTGTGGGGAGGCATCGCTGCGGGGCTGCATCCCTGCGGGGAGATGCTGTGGGGAGGCATCGCTGCGGGGCTGCATCCCTGCGGGGAGGCGCTGCGGGACTGCATCCCTGCGGGGAGATGATGTGAACGTTCACAGCGTCTCCCCGCAGGGATGTAGTCCCAAGGGAGGGGGCGGGCATGCTGACTAACCCCCAGCTAGAATGGCTCTGATGATGGGGGCAAGCTTACAGGAAGTGAAAAATTCAGACAAAGAAAAAAAAAAAAATTTAGATGGGAAATCGAAGGAAAAGGTAAGTGAACCAACAATGCACTAGCTTAAAGGAACCTATATAGAAAATAAAAAACTAATCTTTAGAACCCCTTTACCTCTTCCATCACGCTCATCCCCTACTTCTATTGAAATGTAAGCTCTTAAAGCGGAGCTCCACCCTAAAGTGGAACTTCCGTTCATCGGAACCTCCCCCTCCAGTGACACAGTTGGCACCTTTCGGGGGGTGCAGATAGCTCTACAATACAGGTATCTGCACCCACTTCCGAACATAGATAGCCGCAGAATCTGTGGGTATTTACACCATTTCCTGTCCCTCCCCCGCTGTCTGCTGGGAGACACACGGGTCCCAGAGACAGCAGGGGCCGCCCGAATTGTGCAGCGTGACTTGCGCATGCGCAGTAGGGAGCCGGCAAGCGAAGCCGCAAGGCTTCACTTACTGATTCCCACAGCGAAGATGGCGGCGGCAGCACCCCAGAGCTGAGCGACAAATCGGCTTCGGGTGCCGCCATCGCGGGCTCCCTGGACAGGTAAGTGTCCTTATTTTCAAAGTCAGCAGCTGCAGTATTTGTAGCTGCTGACTTTAAAAAAAAAAAAAAAAATGGCGGAACTCCCGCTTTAAGCCTAATACACACGATCAGAAAATCAGATTGAAAAATACTGCTTTAGAAGCGATCGTCCAATAACCTGATCATTAGTGCGCAGCTTTCGAGAGCCGATCGCCGCAGTTCATCCGAAGTGAACTGAATGGACAAACACATTCCCCCCCCCCCGTATCATAGCAGAAAATAGGATTTACATTTACCACTTAAGGCCCGCCCCTTAGCACTACTTCCCCTAGTAAAAGCAGCACATAAACACTGGCTAGGCACACATTTAAAGCGGAGGTCCACCCTAAAGTGGACCTCCGCTCATCGGAACCATCCCCCCCCCTCCGGCGCCACAATTGGCACCTTTCAGGGGGGAGGGGGGTGCAGATACCTGTACAGTACAGGTATTCTGCACCCACTTCCGGGATAGCTCTCTGCGGAAAGGGGCGTAGATTTACGCCCCTTTCCGCAAGTGCCCCGCTGCCTGCTGGGAAACACACAGATCCCAGAGACAGCGGGGACCGTCCTTATTGCGCAGCGCGATTCGCGCATGCGCAGTAGGGAACTGGGAAATGAAGCCGAAAGGCTCCACTTCCTGATTCCCATACCCAAGATGGCGGCGGCAGCACCTTACAAACGATCTAGAGATCGGCTTCGGGTGCCGACATCGCGGGCGCGCTCGACAGGTAAGTGTCACTATTTTAAAAGTCAGCAGCTGCAGTATTTGTAGCTGCTGGCTTTTAAAAAAAAAAAAAAAACGCAGAGTCCCGGTGGACTCCCGCTTTAATCCTTTGATCGCCCCTGATGTTAACCTCTTCCCTGCCAGTATCAGTACAGTGACAGTGCATATTTTTTATCTGTGTCACTGGTCCCCAAAAAAGTGGCAGATTCGCAATATCGCAGTCCCGCTATAAGTCGCTGATCGCCGCCATTACTAGTACTAGTTTTCTGCTCAAATGAAAAAAAAAGTAATAAAATAGTAATAATATATGAATAAATAAATGTAACCACTTGCCGCCCGCCATATAGCAAAATGAAATCAGCAAAGTGGTTTCAATATCCTGACCAGACGTCATATGACGTTCGGCAGGATATCAAGCCCCTGCGCGCCCCCGGGGGCCGCATTGCATCGATCGTTGTCGCGGTGTGTCAGTCTGACACACTGCAGCTCTCTGACGGAGACTCTTTACCATGTGATCAGCCGTGTCCAATCAAGAGCCAGTGATTGGTTTTTCCTCACTTGTGTCTGCCACACGTGAGTACAGAGCCGATTGGCTGCTCCTCTGAGGGGGGGGGGGGGGGGATCTGTGCTGTTTGATCATCAGCGCAGCCTCCCCTCGGATGCCCACACTGGACCACCAGGGACGCCACTAGGATCACCAGGGACGCCACCACTAGTCACCACCAGGTATGCCACCCTAGACCACCAGGGATGCCAACCAGTGCCCACAATGGGCATCACTGGCAGGCATTATTGTTTGGCATCCATCTGTGCCGCCTATCATTGCCCATCTGTGCCGCCCATCATTGCCTATCTGTGCCGCCTATCAGTGCCCATCCGTGCCGCCTAGCAGTGCTGCGTATCAGTGCCGCATATTAGTGCCCATCATCAGTGCCACCTCATTGGTTCCTATCAGTACCACCTTTTCAGTGCCCGTCAGTGCAGCCCCATCAGTGAAGGAGAAAAATTACTTATGCACAAAGTTTTGTAACAGAAACAAAAAAAAACATTTTTTTTTCAAAATTTTTGTTATTTTTTTTTTTTATTTAGCAGAAAATAAAAATCGCAGAGGGGATCAAATACCACCAAAAGGAAGATCTATTTGTGGGAACAAAATGATAAAAATGTTGTTTGGGTACAGTGTAGCACGACAGTGCTGAAAGCTGAAAATTGGTCTGGGCAGGAAGGTGTCTAAGTCAGTGCTCGACAAAACCCGGTCGCCAGGTCGCATTGGCGACTAGAATCAGCGACCTTGCGCCTGGGGCAGCATAGCTGGGGGTATCCCGTCTCCGTGGATTTTTTTATTATTTATTCTAACACCCTAGAGAGTAAAATGGTGGTCGTTGCAATACTGTCTGTCACACCGTATTTGCACAGCGGACTTACAAGCGCACTTTTTTTGGGGAAAAATTTTTTATTTAATAAAAAAAAAAAAGACAACAGTAAAGTTAGCCCAATTTTTTTTTTTTTTATATTGTGAAAGATAATGTTACGCCGAGTAAATCGATACCCAACATGTCATGCTTCAAAATTGCGCCTGCTCATGGAATGGCGACAAACTTTTACCCTTTAAAATCCCCATAGGCGACGTTTAAAAAATTCTATAGGTTGCACGTTTTGGGTTACAGAGAAGGTCTGGGGCTAGAATTATTGCTCTTACTCTACCGATCGCAGCGATACCTCACATGTGTGGTTTGAACACCGCTTTCATATATGCGTTCGCTTCTGCACGCAAGCTTGGCGAGACAGGGCGCATTTAAAACATTTTTTTTTCTTATTTTAACTTTTATTTTTATTTTTTTCACTGTTCTTTTAAAAAAAAAAAAAATGTGTGTCACTTTTATTCCTATTACAAGGAATGTAAAAATCCCTTGTAATAGAAAAAAGCATGACAGGTCCTCTTATATATGAGATCCGGGGGGTCAGAGAGACCTCACATCTCATATTTACACTAAAATGCAATTTAAAAATGTCCCTCTAATAGCTATGGGCAATGACTTGGAGACAGGTGGGGGGGGGGGGGGGGGGGCTGGGGGCTATCTTCCCCTCACTCGTCTCCATGTCAGGCCAGGGACAGGTCCAGATCGCCGTCACGGACCTGGCTCCTAACTTTTTTAGCTGGCTCCTAGATTCCAAGCAAATTTGTCAACCCCTGGTCTAAGTGCCCGGTGATGAAGTGGTTAAAATAAATACACAAATAGCTAAAAATCATCATAAATAAGTAAAATAAATAAATAATATGTAATAATACATTAATAAATAATAACCTTAAAAAATATTAAATACATTATTATTATTATTATTATTATTATTAATAATAATAATAATAAAATAACACCCAAACACAAACAAAAAATACAATAATAATAATATTAGTATTATTAATAATATATTTTTTGTTCGAGTTTGGGCGTTGTTATTTTATTATTATTCTTCATTTTTTGGGGGTTAGGGTTATTATTATTTTATTTTTTATGTGGGTAAAGGGTTAATTATTTGTTACTCAGTATTTATTGAATTTATTTTTTATTTATGATTTTTTTATTTATTTGTGTATTTATTTTACATTTATTTATTATGTATAATAATAAATACATAAAAAAAAAAAAAATTAATAACAAACATCCCTAACCCCAACTCCAACTCTAATCCTAACCCTAAACTGAACTCGAACCCCTTACCCTAATGAAAAAAACATTATAATAAATGAATAATAATAAAAGAAGAATTAAAAGCTAAAAAAAATAAAAGCTGAAATAGCTGGCAACAAATGATACAACGGATAATAGTTTTCTCTATTAGCTAGTAAAAGAAAACCGCCAAAGCCTAAAAACATGCCGGAAAAGCGTTCAAAGATGCTACGCTCAGGTGTGAATGCAGCCTTATAGTGGTGGGGATGCGGAAACATGGAGCTGACAGGCAGGGGTGGGGAGGGGGCGGAGACACGGAGCTGACAGGCAGGGATGGGGAGGGGGCGGAGACACGGAGCTGACAGGCAGGGAAGGGGAGGGGGCGGAGACACGGAGCTGACAGGCAGGGATGGGGAGGGGGCGGAGACACGGAGCTGACAGGCAGGGATGGGGAGGGGGTGGAGACACTGAGCTGACAGGCAGGGATGAGGCGGAGACACGGAGCTGACAGGCAGGGATGGGGCGGAGACACGGAGCTGACAGGCAGGGATGGGGCGGAGACACGGAGCTGACAGGCAGGGGTGGGGCGGAGACACGGAGCTAACAGGCAGGGAGGGGGCGGAGACACGGAGGTGACAGGCAGGGAGGGGGCGGAGACACGGAGCTGATAGGCAGGGATTGGGCAGAGACACGGAGCTGACAGGCAGGGAGGGGGCGGAGACACGGAGCTGACAGGCAGGGAGGGGGTGGAGACACGGAGCTGACAGGCAGGGAAAGGCAGGGGCGGAGACACGGAGATGACAGGCAGGGAAGGGGAGGGGATGGAGACACTGAGCTGACAGGCAGGGATGGGGAGGGGACGGAGACACTGAGCTGACAGGCAGGGATGGGGAGGGGGCGGAGACACAGAGCTGACAGGCAGGGATGGGGTGGAGACACAGAGCTGACAGGCAGGAATGGGGAGGGGGCGGAGAAACTGAGCTGACAGGCAGGGATGGGGTGGGGGGGAGATCTGCAGATGATGAAGGGACTTATGCTGACCACGGTAGTCAGGGTTCAGCAGCCCTGATTTTCGTGGTCAGTACAGAGAGGGGATACAGGAAGTATCGAAGGCTCGAGTCTGGATGCCTAAACCTAAAAGGGGCAAGGAGCTGAGGAAGACCAAGGTGGAGGCTGAGGGGGGGTACATTGCACTGATGGGGGGGGGTGCGATGCTCTGCAGGCTGTCTGGGAGGGGCTCATGAATATTTAATGTAACGGCTGGGTATCCCCGGAGGGGGCGGGGCTGGCTTTATCCTGCATTGTGTGGGAATGTATTCTTCTTCTTCTCTTCAGCTGGTAACACACGGCGAGCGGAGAGGCCGATACTCACCCATTCTTCATGCTACACAATGACATCATTTCCTGTCCTCAGCTGTCCTGACTCCACCCCCATACTGTACACCTCATTTCCTGACTCCTCCCACTTTACATTCAATCACATTTTTAAAGCTGACGTTTAATCTGCATCTGAAATACTCGGAAACTGTGAATGTTTGGAAAGGCCATCGCACACAATGCAATTATCAGAACAAATAATAACAGTTACTTTCTGGGTCTCTGTAATGATTTGTGATTTCCATCATATAATAATTGTGCGTTTTCCTTGCAGTGTCGCAGTTGGTGTCGGGGGTTGGATCGGGGAACGTACACACCATGGGGCTTCTATCCGACCCAAACCGTAGGCAGGCGCTCTCCCGCATCATCACCAGTCTGAATGCCCCCCTGTGGTGAGTGGGGGTAATGTTTGTGCTCAGTGTGTCCCCGCCCACTTTAGGATCATTGAAAGGAGAGCTGAGTCTGTGCCCGCCCACTTTAGGATCATTGGAAGGAGAGCTGAGTCTGGGCCCGCCCACTTTAGGATCATTGGAAGGAGAGCTGAGTCTGTGCCCGCCCACTTTAGGATCATTGGAAGGAGAGCTGAGTCTGGGCCCGCCCACTTTAGGATCATTGGAAGGAGAGCTGAGTCTGTGCCCGCCCACTTTAGGATCTTTGAAAGGGGAGCTGAGTCTGGGCCCGCCCACTTAAGGATCATTGGAAGGAGAGCTGAGTCTGTGCCCGCCCACTTTAGGATCTTTGAAAGGGGAGCTGAGTCTGGGCCCGCCCACTTTAGAATCTTTGGAAGAAGTGCTGAGTGTAGGCCCTCCCACTTTAGATTCATTGGCGCATGTGCTTAGTTTGGGCTCACCCACTTTAGGATTATTGGAAGGAAAGCTGAGTTTGGGCCCGCCCACTTTAGGATCATTAGGAGTGCTGAGTCTAGGCCCGCCCACTTTAGGATCATTGGTGCATGTGCTGAGTCTGGACCCGCCCACTTTCGAATCATTGGAAGGCGTGCTGCTTGTAGGCCCACCCACTTTAGGATCTTTGAAAGGGGAGCTGAGTCTGGGCCCGCCCACTTTAGGACCATTGGAAGGAGTGCTTGGTCTGGGCCCACCCCTGTCACATTGATTGGTTGAGGGGACATGCTGGGGGAGGGGCCACATACAGCTCCCTTACCTTTGAATCTCTCCACATGTATACGGCTGTTAGTCATTGAGTCCCATGAACAGCGATTTATATCAGAGCGCTCTTCTGTCTTCCTCCTATTGGATGGGGATTTTGTATCGTGTCTCAATGCTCCGCCTTCTCCCCGTCTCTCCTGCAGTGTCATCAGCTATCTGATTGGTGTGTGCTGGTTCCTGGGCCTGGCCTTCCAGCCCTTCACTCTGCGCACCTACATCTCCGAGAACTCCATGGGCTCCACCATGGTGGATGAGAAGTTCATCTACGGGGACCGAGCACTCTCCTACACCCGAGAGTTCACCGCCCACAAGAAGGCCACCGGGTGAGTCTTCCTACTGATCAGACTGTACATTGTAACTTTGTAGAAGGAGGAGGAGTCATTTCCTCAGTCTCCTCCCCCAGTGATCAGACTGTGCATTGTAACTTTGTAGAAGGGGAGGAGTCAGTGACATCCCTGGACATGAGAAGAGGGGGTGACGGGTCCTCTCTATAAAGGTTCTCATCATTGATCAGCATTGCCGTGGTGTGTTGTTGGGGTCCTGACTGTCTGGTTTGTGTGTCTCAGGGGGTCTCCTGTGGCCTGGTTGGAGAGGACGATGCGGGGGATGGGCCTGGAGGTCTACACACAGAGCTTCGTCCGGAATCTGCCCTTCCCTGATGAGACCACCGAGAGATTCGTATGTATGACCGATGCAGTGCTCGGACACTGCGGGTGTCTCCTCTGTACATAGAGATTATGATTATTACTTTCCATCATCAGTGATATCGTCACCGGGTCTCTGTGCTTCTCTATGCAGTGCAGGCAGGTGATGGCGGGTGGGAGGGACAACATGGGGCTGTACAGGGTGCTGCCCCTTGTAACCAGCGCCTTGCTTGCTTTATGGGATGGAATCATTCTATATATATCTATAGGGGTGTGATAGGAGATCACTGGACATATCTGTTGCTCTTTGTTACAGATGGTGAAGGGTACCAATGTGTACGGCATCCTGCGGGCCCCTCGTGCTGCCAGCACAGAGTCCCTGGTCCTCAGCGTTCCCTGCAGTGAGGGGCAGAATAACAACCAGGCTGTGGGGCTCCTCTTATCCCTGGCATCTTACTTCAGAGGTAAACCTGGATTATACCCCGTATACCCCGATTATACCATCAGAGGTCCTGACTCTTCTCCCTGACTGTGTGACCATCCGAGGGCGCTCTTCTCCCATGTGTGACGATCAGAGGGCGCTCTTCTCCCCCGTGTGACCATCAGAGGGCGCTCTTCTCCCCCGTGTGACCATCAGAGGGCGCTCTTCTCCCCCGTGTGACCTTTAGAGGGCGCTCTTCTCCCCCGTGTGACCATCAGAGGGCGCTCTTCTCCCTGACTGTGTGACCATCAGAGGGCGCTCTTCTCCCTGACTGTGTGACCATCAGAGGGCGCTCTTCTCCCTGACTGTGTGACCATCAGAGGGCGCTCTTCTCCCTGACTGTGTGACCATCAGAGGGCGCTCTTCTCCCTGACTGTGTGACCAGGAGAGGGCGCTCTTCTCCCTGACTGTGTGACCATCAGAGGGCACTCTTCTCCCTGACTGTGTGACCATCAGAGGGCGCTCTTCTCCCTGACTGTGTGACCATCAGAGGGCGCTCTTCTCCCTGACTGTGTGACCAGGAGAGGGCGCTCTTCTCCCTGACTGTGTGACCATCAGAGGGCACTCTTCTCCCTGACTGTGTGACCAACAGAGGGCGCTCTTCTCCCTGACTGTGTGACCATCAGAGGGCGCTCTTCTCCCTGACTGTGTGACCATTAGAGCGCGCTCTTCTCCCTGACTGTGTGACCATCAGAGGGCGCTCTTCTCCCTGACTGTGTGACCATCAGAGGACGCTCTTCTCCCTGACTGTGTGACCATCAGAGGGCGGTCTTCTCCCTGACTGTGTGACCAGGAGAGGGCGCTCTTCTCCCTGACTGTGTGACCATCAGAGGGCGCTCTTCTCCCTGACTGTGTGACCATCAGAGGGCGCTCTTCTCCCTGACTTTGTGACCATCAGAGGGCGCTCTTCTCCCTGACTGTGTGACCAGGAGAGGGCGCTCTTCTCCCTGACTGTGTGACCAGGAGAGGGCGCTCTTCTCCCTGACTGTGTGACCAGGAGAGGGCGCTCTTCTCCCTGACTGTGTGACCAGGAGAGGGCGCTCTTCTCCCTGACTGTGTGACCAGGAGAGGGCGCTCTTCTCCCTGACTGTGTGACCAGGAGAGGGCGCTCTTCTCCCTGACTGTGTGACCAGGAGAGGGCGCTCTTCTCCCTGACTGTGTGACCAGCAGAGGGCGCTCTTTTCCCTGACTGTGTGACCAGCAGAGGGCGCTCTTTTCCCTGACTGTGTGACCATCAGAGGGCGCTCTTCTCCCTGACTGTGTGACCAGGAGAGGGCGCTCTTCTCCCTGACTGTGTTACCAGCAGAGGGCGCTCTTCTCCCTGACGGTGTGACCAGCAGAGGGCGCTCTTCTCCCTGACGGTGTGACCAGGAGAGGGCGCTCTTCTCCCTGACGGTGTGACCAGGAGAGGGCGCTCTTCTCCCTGACGGTGTGACCAGGAGAGGGCGCTCTTCTCCCTGACTGTGTGACCAGGAGAGGGCGCTCTTCTCCCTGATTGTGTGACCAGGAGAGGGCGCTCTTCTCCCTGACTGTGTGACCAGCAGAGGGCGCTCTTCTCCCTGACTGTGTGACCAGGAGAGGGCGCTCTTCTCCCTGACTGTGTGACCAGCAGAGGGCGCTCTTTTCCTGACTGTGTGACCAGCAGAGGGCGCTCTTTTCCCTGACTGTGTGACCAGCAGAGGGCGCTCTTCTCCCTGACTGTGTGACCAGCAGAGGGAGCTCTTCTCCCTGACTGTGTGACCAGCAGAGGGCGCTCTTTTCCCTGACTGTGTGACCAGCAGAGGGCGCTCTTCTCCCTGACTGTGTGACCAGCAGAGGGCGCTCTTTTCCCTGACTGTGTGACCATCAGAGGGCGCTCTTCTCCCTGACTGTGTGACCAGGAGAGGGCGCTCTTCTCCCTGACTGTGTGACCAGCAGAGGGCGCTCTTCTCCCTGACGGTGTGACCAGCAGAGGGCGCTCTTCTCCCTGACGGTGTGACCAGGAGAGGGCGCTCTTCTCCCTGACGGTGTGACCAGGAGAGGGCGCTCTTCTCCCTGACGGTGTGACCAGGAGAGGGCGCTCTTCTCCCTGACTGTGTGACCAGGAGAGGGCGCTCTTCTCCCTGACTGTGTGACCAGGAGAGGGCGCTCTTCTCCCTGATTGTGTGACCAGGAGAGGGCGCTCTTCTCCCTGACTGTGTGACCAGCAGAGGGCGCTCTTCTCCCTGACTGTGTGACCAGGAGAGGGCGCTCTTCTCCCTGACTGTGTGACCAGGAGAGGGCGCTCTTCTCCCTGACTGTGTGACCAGCAGAGGGCGCTCTTTTCCTGACTGTGTGACCAGCAGAGGGCGCTCTTCTCCCTGACTGTGTGACCAGCAGAGGGAGCTCTTCTCCCTGACTGTGTGACCAGCAGAGGGCGCTCTTTTCCCTGACTGTGTGACCAGCAGAGGGCGCTCTTCTCCCTGACTGTGTGACCAGCAGAGGGAGCTCTTCTCCCTGACTGTGTGACCAGCAGAGGGAGCTCTTCTCCCTGACTGTGTGACCAGCAGAGGGCGCTCTTTTCCCTGACTATGTGACCAGCAGAGGGTGGATGGGGCCAGTGGTAGGTGGTCTGGGAGTCTGTACTCGGTCGGATGACAGATCTTGTATTGGACGGGGCGGGTCACACCCACCGTATGCGTGTCTGCCGTGTATCCAGTTGCTTGGTCGTCCTATGTGGATTTAATCTCCTGGTGTGTGTGTACAGGGCAGATCTACTGGGCCAAGGACATCATCTTCCTGGTGAATGAACATGACCTGATCGGGATGGAGGCGTGGCTGGAGGGTTACCATGATGTCAATGTCACAGGTAGGGGGCGAGGCCCACAATCCGATACATTGATTACTCGTTCTAATATAATTATGATCAGATGAATGCCACAGATTGATACAACCCGGGATCGATCTACTTCCGTGTCTCCTCCCCCTCCAGAGATAAAGTCATCGGTGATGATGGGACGGGCGGGCGCCATTCAGGCAGCCATATCCCTGGAGATGAGCAGTGATGTCATCACCAGCTTTGATGTCGTGGTGGAGGGACTCAACGGGCAGCTACCCAACCTGGACATGGTCAACCTTTTCCTCGCCTTCTGCCAGAAGAACCAACTGCTGTGCACCATCCAAGGCAAAGTGAGTGACCTCTGACCTTCTGCATCATCACTGACTCCTCCAATCCCTTCTCTTATTCCGCTCTATGACCTCATCACCGCCTCCTCCAATCCTAACTCTCATATCTGTCCATGTGACCTCTGACCCGATAAGTGACCATGGCCCCATCCTATCCTTCCTCTTCTATCTGTCTCTATGATCCTTTATATTATTTAACCACAACAGCTCTCTCCTCCAATCAGCATGTTAGCACATGAGTACAACTGATTGGCTCCTTGTGCTGTATTATTAGCATATCTGACCCCCAGGTCCCCTCCCTGTTGTTTTATATGCTAGTCCCAGTTCCTGTGAGATCTTTGCTGGGACCATCTCCTGGCCAGGCTGGGCTTCTGTGCATGAACATTTCTACTTATTCCTATTAGAAAGTCAGTCTGCTGTATGGGAAGATGATGGTCTTTCCATATGAAGATGATGGTCTTTCCATGGGAAGATGAGGGGCTTTCCATGAGAAGATAATGGTCTTTCCATGAGAAGATGATGGTCTTTCCATGAGAAGATGATGGTCTTTCCATATGATAATGATGGTCTTTCCATGGGAAGATGTTGGTCTTTCCATGGGAAGATGTTGGTCTTTCCATGGGAAGATGTTGGTCTTTCCAAATGAAGATGATGGTCTTTCCATGGGAAGATGATGGTCTTTCCATATGAAGATGATGGTCTTTCCATGGGAAGATGATAGTCTTTCCATGGGAAGATGATAGTCTTTCCATATGATGATGATGGTCTTTCCAAATGAAGATGATGGTCTTTCCATGGGAAGATGATGGGTTTTCCATGGGAAGATGATGGGTTTTCCATGGGAAGACGATGGTCTTTCCATGAGAAGATGATGGTCTTTCCATGAGAAGATGATGGTCTTTCCATGAAGATGATGGTCTTTCCATATGATGATGATGGTCTTTCCATATGATGATGATGGTCTTTCCATGGGAAGATGTTGGTCTTTCCATATGAAGATGATGGTCTTTCCATATGAAGATGATGGTCTTTCCATGGGAAGATGATAGTCTTTCCATATGATGATGATGGTCTTTCCAAATGAAGATGATGGTCTTTCCATGGGAAGATGATGGTCTTTCCATGGGAAGATGATGGTCTTTCCATATGAAGATGATGGACTTTCCCATGGGAAGATGATGGGCTTTCCATGGGAAGATGTTGGTCTTTCCATGGGAAGACGATGGTCTTTCCATGGGAGGACGATGATCTTTCCATGGGAAGACGATGGTCTTTCCATGAGAAGATGATGGTCTTTCCATATGATGATGATGGTCTTTCCATGGGAAGATGATGGTCTTTCCATGGGAAGATGATGGTCTTTCCATATGATGATGATGGTCTTTCCATGGGAAGATGATGGTCTTTCCATGGGAAGATGATGGTCTTTCCATATGAAGATGATGGACTTTCCCATGGGAAGATGATGGGCTTCCCATGGGAAGACGATGGTCTTTCCATGGGAAGACGATGGTCTTTCCATGGGAAGACGATGGTCTTTCCATGAGAAGATGATGGTCTTTCCATATGATGATGATGGTCTTTCCATATGATGATGATGGTCTTTCCATATGATGATGATGGTCTTTCCATGGGAAGATGATGGTCTTTCCATATGATGATGATGGTCTTTCCATGGGAAGATGTTGGTCTTTCCATGGGAAGATGTTGGTCTTTCCATAGGAAGATGTTGGTCTTTCCATAGGAAGATGATGGGCTTTCCATGGGAAGATGATGGTCTTTCCATGAGAAGATAATGGTCTTTCCATGAGAAGATAATGGTCTTTCCATATGATGATGTTGGTCTTTCCATATGATGATGTTGGTCTTTCCATAGGAAGATGATGGTCTTTCCAAATGAAGATGATGGTCTTTCCAAATGAAGATGATGGTCTTTCCATATGAAGATTATGGTCTTTCCATATGAAGATGATGGTCTTTCCATGGAAAGATGATAGTCTTTCCATATGATGATGATGGTCTTTCCAAATGAAGATGATGGTCTTTCCATGGGAAGATGATAGTCTTTCCATGGGAAGATGATAGTCTTTCCATACGATGATGATGGTCTTTCCATGGGAAGATGATGTTCTTTCCATGGGAAGATGATGGGTTTTCCATGGGAAGACGATGGGTTTTCCATGGGAAGACGATGGTCTTTCCATGAGAATATGATGGTCTTTCCATGAAGATGATGGTCTTTCCATATGATGATGATCGTCTTTCTATGGGAAGATGTTGGTCTTTCCATATGAAGATGATGGTCTTTCCATATGAAGATGATGGTCTTTCCATGGGAAGATGATAGTCTTTCCATAGGAAGATGATGGGCTTTCCATGGGAAGATGATGGGCTTTCCATGGGAAGATGATGGTCTTTCCATGAGAAGATAATGGTCTTTCCATGAGAAGATAATGGTCTTTCCATGGGAAGATGATGGTCTTTCCATGAGAAGATGATGGTCTTTCCATATGATGATGTTGGTCTTTCCATAGGAAGATGATGGTCTTTCCAAATGAAGATGATGGTCTTTCCATGGGAAGAGGATGGTCTTTCCATGGGAAGAGGATGGTCTTTCCATGGGAAGAGGATGGTCTTTCCATGGGAAGAGGATGGTCTTTCCATGGGAAGATGATGGTCTTTCCATATGAAGATTATGGTCTTTCCATATGAAGATGATGGTCTTTCCATGGGAAGATGATAGTCTTTCCATATGATGATGATGGTCTTTCCAAATGAAGATGATGGTCTTTCCATGGGAAGATGATAGTCTTTCCATACGATGATGATGGTCTTTCCATGGGAAGATGATGGTCTTTCCATGGGAAGATGATGGGTTTTCCATGGGAAGACAATGGGTTTTCCATGGGAAGACAATGGGTTTTCCATGGGAAGACAATGGGTTTTCCATGGGAAGACGATGGTCTTTCCATGAGAATATGATGGTCTTTCCATGAGAATATGATGGTCTTTCCATGAAGATGATGGTCTTTCCATGAAGATGATGGTCTTTCCATATGATGATGATCGTCTTTCCATGGGAAGATGTTGGTCTTTCCATATGAAGATGATGGTCTTTCCATATGAAGATGATGGTCTTTCCATGGGAAGATGATAGTCTTTCCATATGATGATGATGGTCTTTCCAAATGAAGATGATGGTCTTTCCAAATGAAGATGATGGTCTTTCCATGGGAAGATGATGGTCTTTCCATGGGAAGATGATGGTCTTTCCATGGGAAGATGATGGTCTTTACATATGAAGATGATGGTCTTTACATATGAAGATGATGGTCTTTACATATGAAGATGATGGTCTTTACATATGAAGATGATGGTCTTTACATATGAAGATGATGGGCTTTACATATGAAGATGATGGTCTTTCCATGGAAAGATGATGGGTTTTACATATGAAGATGATGGGCTTTACATATGAAGATGAAAGGCTTTCCTTAGGAATGAATAGAGGGTGCAGCACACCTATGTGGAAGCTGCAGATCCTGGCTTGGAGACCCCTGAAGAGGAGGATCTGCTTGTCTCAGAGGGGTGCACAGGTCATAAATCTGTGGAGGAGGGGCAGGTACAGCTGAGTTGGTACATGGTTTGATCTTATGGGAATGTTCTTTATATAATTTGCTGCTTTGTGTCTGTGTTGTGCAGCTGCAGCGGAACGACTATGACACTTTGCCCGGGTACATCCACAACCTGCAGACGATGATGCTGATGGTCCTGAAGCAGGGTTCCGGCCGGCCGCAGGGGGACCACGGCCTCTTCCTCCGATATCACATCGAAGCCATTACCCTGCGCGGCATCAACAGCTTCCGCCAATACAAATACGACACGGTCACCATTGGACAGTGAGTACCCATGGCAGCCCACGCTGAGAGACATGACTAACCTAACTAACCAGAAACTATTTTACCGATTTTATTTCAGGGAGCGCATCTTTTCATTTCCTGTACCCTTTACCTTTGAGTAGAAGTTTGAACAACTTTACAAGTGTGTTTGTAGTTCTGCTGAGTTTCCAGGAGGTGGTGCTGTGCTGGCAGTTTAACCGAACATCCAGGAGGTGGTGCTGTGCCTGTAGCTCTGCTGAGTGTCCAGGGGGTGGTGCTGTGCTTGTACTTCTGAGTGTACAGGAGGTGGTGCTGTGCTTGTAGTTCTACTGGATGTCCAGGAGGTGGTGCTGTGCTTGTAGTTCTGCTGAGTGTCCAGGGGGTGGTGCTGTGCTTGTAGTTCTGCTGAGTTTCCAGGAGGTGGTGCTGTGCTTGTGGTTCTGCTGAGTGTCCAGGAGGTGGTACTGTGCTTGTGGTTCTGCTGAGTGTCCAGGAGGTGGTGCTGTGCTTGTAGTTCTGCTGAGTTTCCAGGAGGTGGTGCTGTGCCTGTAGTTCTGCTGAGTGTACAGGAGGTGGTGCTGTGCTTGTAGTTCTGCTGAGTGTACAGGAGGTAGTGCTGTGCTTGTAGTTCTACTGGATGTCCAGGAGGTGGTGCTGTGCTTGTAGTTCTGCTGAATATCCAGGAGGTGGTGCTGTGCTTGTAGTTATGCTGAGTTTAAAGGAGGTGGTACTGTGCTTGTAGTTCTGCTGAATGTCCAGGAGGTGGTGCTGTGCTTGTAGTTCTGCTGAATGTCCAGGAGGTGGTGCTGTGCTTGTAGTTCTGCTGAATGTCCAGGAGGTGGTGCTGTGCTTGTAGTTCTGCTGAATGTCCAGGAGGTGGTGCTGTGCTTGTAGTTTTGCTGAATGTCCAGGAGGTGGTGCTGTGCTTGTAGTTCTGCTGAATGTCCAGGAGGTGGTGCTGTGCTTGTTCTGCTGAGTTTCCAGGAGGTGGTGCTGTGCCTGCAGTTCTGCTGAGTGTACAGGAGGTGGTGCTGTGCTTGTAGTTCTGCTGAGTGTCCAGGAGGTGGTGCTGTGCTTGTAGTTCTGCTGAGTGTCCAGGAGGTGGTGCTGTGCCTGTAGTTCTGCTGAGTGTACAGGAGGTGGTGCTGTGCCTGTAGTTCTGCTGAGTGTACAGGAGGTGGTGCTGTGCCTGTAGTTCTGCTGAGTGTCCAGGAGGTGGTGCTGTGCTTGTAGTTCTGCTGAGTGTCCAGGAGGTGGTGCTGTGCCTGTAGTTCTGCTGAATGTCCAGGAGGTGGTGCTGTGCTTGTAGTTCTTCTGAGTTTCCAGGAGGTGGTGCTGTGCCTGTAGTTCTGCTGAGTGTACAGGAGGTGGTGCTGTGCTTGTAGTTCTGCTGAGTGTACAGGAGGTGGTGCTGTGCTTGTAGTTCTACTGGATGTCCAGGAGGTGGTGCTGTGCTTTTAGTTCTGCTGAATATCCAGGAGGTGGTGCTGTGCTTGTAGTTATGCTGAGTTTAAAGGAGGTGGTGCTGTGCTTGTAGTTCTACTGGATGTCCAGGAGGTGGTGCTGTGCTTGTAGTTCTGCTGAATATCCAGGAGGTGGTGCTGTGCTTGTAGTTATGCTGAGTTTAAAGGAGGTGGTGCTGTGCTTGTAGTTCTGCTGAATGTCCAGGAGGTGGTGCTGTGCTTTTAGTTCTGCTGAATGTCCAGGAGGTGGTGCTGTGCTTGTAGTTCTGCTGAATGTCCAGGAGGTGGTGCTGTGCTTGTAGTTCTGCTGAATGTCCAGGAGGTGGTGCTGTGCCTGTAGTTCTGCTGAGTGTCCAGGAGGTGGCTCTGTGCTTGTAGTTATGCTGAGTGTCCAGGAGGTGGTGCTGTGCCTGTAGTTCTGCTGAGTGTCCAGGAGGTGGTGCTGTGCTTGTAGTTCTGCTGAATGTCCAGGAGGTGGTGCTGTGCTTGTAGTTCTGCTGAATGTCCAGGAGGTGGTGCTGTGCTTGTTCTGCTGAGTTTCCAGGAGGTGGTGCTGTGCTTGTAGTTCTGCTGAATGTCCAGGAGGTGGTGCTGTACTTGTAGTTCTGCTGAATGTCCAGGAGGTGGTGCTGTGCCTGTAGTTCTGCTGAGTTTCCAGGAGGTCGTGCTGTGCCTGCAGTTCTGCTGAGTGTACAGGAGGTGGTGCTGTGCTTGTAGTTCTGCTGAGTGTCCAGGAGGTGGTGCTGTTCTTGTAGTTCTGCTGAGTGTCCAGGAGGTGGTGCTGTGCCTGTAGTTCTGCTGAGTGTACAGGAGGTGGTGCTGTGCCTGTAGTTCTGCTGAGTGTACAGGAGGTGGTGCTGTGCTTGTAGTTCTGCTGAGTGTCCAGGAGGTGGCTCTGTGCTGGTAGTTCTGCTGAGTGTCCAGGAGGTGGTGCTGTGCCTGTAGTTCTGCTGAGTGTCCAGGAGGTGGTGCTGTGCTTGTAGTTCTGCTGAGTGTCCAGGAGGTGGTGCTGTGCCTGTAGTTCTGCTGAATGTCCAGGAGGTGGTGCTGTGCTTGTAGTTCTGCTGAGTGTACAGGAGGTGGTGCTGTGCTTGTAGTTCTACTGGATGTCCAGGAGGTGGTGCTGTGCTTGTAGTTCTGCTGAATATCCAGGAGGTGGTGCTGTGCTTGTAGTTCTGCTGAATGTCCAGGGGGTGGTGCTTTACTTGTAGTTCTGCTGAATGTCCAGGAGGTGGTGCTGTGCTCGTAGTTCTGCTGAATGTCCAGGGGGTGGTGCTGTACTTGTAGTTCTGCTGAGTGTCCAGGAGGTGGTGCTGTGCCTGTAGTTCTGCTGAATGTCCAGGAGGTGGTGCTGTGCCTGTAGTTCTGCTGAATGTCCAGGAGGTGGTGCTGTGCCTGTAGTTCTGCTGAATGTCCAGGGGGTGGTGCTGTGCCTGTAGTTCTGCTGAGTGTCCAGGAGGTAGTGCTGTGCTTGTAGTTCTGCTGAGTGTCCAGGAGGTGGTGCTGTGCTTGTAGTTCTGCTGAGTGTCCAGGAGGTAGTGCTGTGCTTGTAGTTCTGCTGAGTGTCCAGGATGTGGTGCTGTGCTTGTAGTTCTGCTGAGTGTCCAGAAGGTGGTGCTGTGCTTGTAGTTCTGCTGAGTGTCCAGGAGGTAGTGCTGTGCTTGTAGTTCTGCTGAGTGTCCAGGAGGTGGTGCTGTGCTTGTAGTTCTGCTGAGTGTCCAGGATGTGGTGCTGTGCTTGTAGTTCTGCTGAGTGTCCAGGAGGTGGTGCTGTGCTTGTAGTTCTGCTGAGTGTCCAGGGGGTGGTGCTGTGCCTGTAGTTCTGCTGAGTGTCCAGGAGGTAGTGCTGTGCTTGTAGTTCTGCTGAGTGTCCAGGAGGTGGTGCTGTGCTTGTAGTTCTGCTGAGTGTCCAGGAGGTGGTGCTGTGCCTGTAGTTCTGCTGAGTGTCCAGGAGGTGGTGCTGTGCTTGTAGTTCTGCTGAGTGTCCAGGAGGTAGTGCTGTGCTTGTAGTTCTGCTGAGTGTCCAGGATGTGGTGCTGTGCTTGTAGTTCTGCTGAATGTCCAGGAGGTGGTGCTGTGCTTGTAGTTCTGCTGAATGTCCAGGGGGTGGTGCTGTGCCTGTAGTTCTGCTGAGTGTCCAGGAGGTAGTGCTGTGCTTGTAGTTCTGCTGAGTGTCCAGGGGGTGGTGCTGTGCCTGTAGTTCTGCTGAGTGTCCAGGAGGTAGTGCTGTGCTTGTAGTTCTGCTGAGTGTCCAGGAGGTGGTGCTGTGCTTGTAGTTCTGCTGAGTGTACAGGAGGTGGTGCTGTGCTTGTAGTTCTGCTGAGTGTCCAGGAGGTGGTGCTGTGCTTGTAGTTCTGCTGAGTGTCCAGGAGGTGGTGCTGTGCTTGTAGTTCTGCTGAGTGTACAGGAGGTGGTGCTGTGCTTGTAGTTCTGCTGAGTGTCCAGGGGGTGGTGCTGTGCCTGTAGTTCTGCTGAGTGTCCAGGAGGTAGTGCTGTGCTTGTAGTTCTGCTGAGTGTCCAGGAGGTGGTGCTGTGCCTGTAGTTCTGCTGAGTGTACAGGAGGTGGTGCTGTGCTTGTAGTTCTGCTGAGTGTCCAGGAGGTGGTGCTGTGCTTGTAGTTCTGCTGAGTGTACAGGAGGTGGTGCTGTGCTTGTAGTTCTGCTGAGTGTACAGGAGGTGGTGCTGTGCTTGTAGTTCTGCTGAGTGTCCAGGGGGTGGTGCTGTGCCTGTAGTTCTGCTGAGTGTCCAGGAGGTAGTGCTGTGCCTGTAGTTCTGCTGAGTGTACAGGAGGTGGTGCTGTGCTTGTAGTTCTGCTGAGTGTCCAGGAGGTGGTGCTGTGCTTGTAGTTCTGCTGAGTGTACAGGAGGTGGTGCTGTGCTTGTAGTTCTGCTGAGTGTACAGGAGGTGGTGCTGTGCTTGTAGTTCTGCTGAGTGTCCAGGGGGTGGTGCTGTGCCTGTAGTTCTGCTGAGTGTCCAGGAGGTGGTGCTGTGCCTGTAGTTCTGCTGAGTGTACAGGAGGTGGTGCTGTGCTTGTAGTTCTGCTGAGTGTCCAGGAGGTGGTGCTGTGCTTGTAGTTCTGCTGAGTGTACAGGAGGTGGTGCTGTGCTTGTAGTTCTGCTGAGTGTACAGGAGGTGGTGCTGTGCTTGTAGTTCTGCTGAGTGTCCAGGGGGTGGTGCTGTGCCTGTAGTTCTGCTGAGTGTCCAGGAGGTGGTGCTGTGCCTGTAGTTCTGCTGAGTGTACAGGAGGTGGTGCTGTGCTTGTAGTTCTGCTGAGTGTCCAGGAGGTGGTGCTGTGCTTGTAGTTCTGCTGAGTGTCCAGGAGGTGGTGCTGTGCTTGTAGTTCTGCTGAATGTCCAGGAGGTGGTGCTGTGCTTGTAGTTCTGCTGAGTGTCCAGGAGGTGGTGCTGTGCCTGTAGTTCTGCTGAGTGTCCAGGAGGTGGTGCTGTGCTTGTAGTTCTGCTGAATGTCCAGGGGGTGGTGCTGTGCCTGTAGTTCTGCTGAGTGTCCAGGAGGTAGTGCTGTGCTTGTAGTTCTGCTGAGTGTCCAGGAGGTGGTGCTGTGCTTGTAGTTCTGCTGAGTGTACAGGAGGTGGTGCTGTGCTTGTAGTTCTGCTGAGTGTCCAGGGGGTGGTGCTGTGCCTGTAGTTCTGCTGAGTGTCCAGGAGGTAGTGCTGTGCTTGTAGTTCTGCTGAGTGTCCAGGAGGTGGTGCTGTGCCTGTAGTTCTGCTGAGTGTACAGGAGGTGGTGCTGTGCTTGTAGTTCTGCTGAGTGTCCAGGAGGTGGTGCTGTGCTTGTAGTTCTGCTGAGTGTCCAGGAGGTGGTGCTGTGCTTGTAGTTCTGCTGAGTGTCCAGGAGGTGGTGCTGTGCTTGTAGTTCTGCTGAATGTCCAGGAGGTGGTGCTGTGCTTGTAGTTCTGCTGAGTGTCCAGGAGGTGGTGCTGTGCCTGTAGTTCTGCTGAATGTCCAGGAGGTGGTGCTGTGCTTGTAGTTCTGTTGAATGTCCAGGAGGTGGTGCTGTGCCTGTAGTTCTGCTGAGTGTCCAGGGGGTAGTGCTGTGCTTGTAGTTCTGCTGAGTGTCCAGGGGGTGGTGCTGTGCTTGTAGTTCTGCTGAGTGTCCAGGGGGTGGTGCTGTGCCTGTAGTTCTGCTGAGTGTCCAGGGGGTGGTGCTGTGCTTGTAGTTCTGCTGAGTGTCCAGGGGGTAGTGCTGTGCTTGTAGTTCTGCTGAGTGTCCAGGGGGTAGTGCTGTGCCTGTAGTTCTGCTGAGTGTCCAGGGGGTAGTGCTGTGCTTGTAGTTCTGCTGAGTGTCCAGGGGGTAGTGCTGTGCTTGTAGTTCTGCTGAGTGTCCAGGGGGTGGTGCTGTGCCTGTAGTTCTGCTGAGTGTCCAGGGGGTGGTGCTGTGCCTGTAGTTCTGCTGAGTGTCCAGGGGGTGGTGCTGTGCCTGTAGTTCTGCTGAGTGTCCAGGGGGTGGTGCTTGTGCTTGTCGTTCTGCTGAGTGTCCAGGGGGTGGTGCTGTGCTTGTAGTTCTGCTGAGTGTCCAGGGGGTGGTGCTGTGCCTGTAGTTCTGCTGAGTATCCAGGGGGTGGTGCTGTGCCTGTAGTTCTGCTGAGTGTCCAGGGGGTGGTGCTGTAATCTCCTGTATGTTCACTTGTATGACTCTTCTTCTGTCTTGTACCGCCCCCCACAGGACCATAGAAGGAATGTTCCGCAAACTGAACAACCTATCAGAGCGGCTCCATCAGTCGTACTTCTTCTACCTGCTGCCCTCGCTCTCCCGCTTCGTCTCCATCGGGATTTATATGCCGGCCATCGGCTTCATCATCCTCATCCTCATCCTCCGAGTATCCTTTCTCTGCTTACATTAGAAGTTGGGTGGGGATAGCGATTGGTTGGGTAGATTTGGGGGAGGGACTTATATTACGGTGTTGTATTTCCTTAGCGGAGTCTCAGTCTCTGGATCTGTGGATCAAGTTGAGCCGATCCGAGTCCGGGACCGAGGACGGAGCCGGGGACATGGAGCAGGTACTGATCCCTCATTGGGGGATGGGGGGAAGTCATCCCCTGGATTCATGGAGTTCTGTTGCAATGTAACCAATCAGATCAGTGGAAGCCGAGGACTAATGCAGGCCATACACAGTCGAATTTCGAACGAATTTTCTTTTCAAAATCAGAAAATTCGTTTTTTTTGTGATCCGATGGCGCCACCATTGATTTTCGAAATTCGGCCGACCAAGCCTTCAATTTCACCTCATGTTGCTACAGAAAAGAATTTTCTTGGCCGGGAATCTTCTTTTCTCTCTGTAAATTTTCTTTTATCTCCGTACATTTTCTTTTCTTATTACGTTTCTCGCACAATTCTCCCATCATTGATTAGAAAATTGTTTGTTTTTCTAAAAATTTCCAACATGTCCGATTCCTCAAATTTTATTTGCGCACGAAAATCGGCTGTTGCTGCAGCCCCCACTAATGGTGCGAAATTCATACAAAAATTCTTAGATACGATTTTCGAAAGAAAATTCTTTCGAAATTCGAACCGTGTATGGCCGGCATAAGTGTGACCAAGACAGGGTGGCTACATTCCTACATACAGTGGGACCAAGAGAGGGTGGCTACATTCCCACATACAGTTGGACCAAGTCAGGGTGGCTACATATAATGATACTATGACGTGGTGGCTACATTCTTACATACAGTGAGACTAGGGCAGGGTGGCTATGTTTCTATATACAGGGGAAACCAGGCAGCGTGGCTACATTCCTAATTACAGTGGGACCAAGGCGTAGTGGCTATTTTCCTACATACAGTGAGACTAGGGCAGGGTGGCTACGTTCCCATATACAGGGGAACCAAGGCAGGGCAGCTACGTTCCTACATACAGTTTAACCCAGACAGAGTGGCTACGTCCCTACATACAGCGGGACCAAAGCAGGTTTGCTACATGCAATGGCACTATGGCAGGGTGGCTACGTTCCTACATACAGGGGAACCAAGGCAGGGCAGCTACATTCATACATACAGTTTGACCAAGAGAGGGTAGCTACGTTCCTACATAAAATGGCACGACTGCAGGGTGGCTACGTTCCCATATACAGGGGAACCAAGGCAGGGCAGCTACGTTCCTACATACAGTTGGACCAAGGCAGGGTGGCTACATCCCTACATATAATGGTATTATGGCAGGGTGGCTACATTTTTACATACAGTGAGACTAGGGCAGGGTGGCTATGTTCCTAATTACAGTGGGACCAAGGCGTGGTGGCTACATTCCTACATACAGTGAGACTATGGCCGGGTGGCTACGTTCCTATATACAGGGGAACCAAGGCAGGGTGGCTACAGTCCTACATATAGTTTCATTCAAAATTCAAAACCTGAGTTAATCTTCCTGTGGAGCGAGTGCCCCCCCCCCCCAGCCATATTAGGCCACATGTCCTCAACTTAGGGGGTGCTTTGGGGCATGGGGGGGCTCCACCTCTCCCACCCCCCCCCCAAAGCACTTTGTCATCATGTTGATGGGGACAAGGATCTCTCCCCCACAACCCTAGGTGGTGGTTGTGGGGGACTACGGGTGGGGGGAGGGGGGCTTATTGAAACCTGGAAGCCTTCCCCATGTGAATGAGTATGGGGTACATCACATGGGGAAGGCTACAGTATCCCTACCCATTCACCAAAAAAGACAATTCCTTTATTAAAAAATAATAAGTGTCCCCCCACCCCCCCCATGTAAATCCATTGTCAGTCACGCTGCCCACCGCTGACCGCAGACCCCCACAACCACAGCCCATGGGTGTAGGGAAAAGACCCTTGTCCCCATCAACATAGTGTCAAGGTGCTGTGGGGTGTGGGGGGGGGGGCACTCACACGTCTCCCCCCTCCCTTCCTGGTCTGCCAGGCTGCATGCTCGGATAAAGGTCTGGTATGAATCTTGGCATGGGGGTTCCCCTTAAAAGCCATACCAGACCCGAAGTGCCAGCTTTTAGTGCACCCAGATAGGGCACAGCTCTCAGGGCTGTGCACTGCACGGTACATTGCAGGGCGTTTCAGCCGGGCGAACAGCTCATGCTCGGCCTGAACTTATGATCGAGCCGAACCGTTCGCCCCAACACTACTAGCCACATATAGACACTCACTGTATAGGAGCCCCTCTATATGACATATTCACTGTAGGAGCTCTCTTACTTTCAGGTTATACTGCCCTCTACAGGCAAAAACAATATGCAGACCACCCCGGGATTTATAACCCCTCCTTCTATCAGCCGGCCTCAGTTTTATCGCTAGTGTCCTAGGAGGATGGACTCTCCTCAATGGACGAGAAAGAGAAAATGTTGTACTCGCTGTAACATCCTTTCCATGGAGTCCATTGAGGGACTCGGGTCCCACCGCTGTGTGTTTATGATCCGCCCTCCTGGTTCTGTTGGGGGGAGGGGGAGGGTTATGCAATCCTCCTGTAGGTGGCGGCATAAACCAAAAGTTAACGACTTCCTGTGTCCCTTAATGGACTCCAAGTAAAGGATTCTTCTTTTTTTTTTCATGTCCCTCCTGCAAAGGAAACTTCAAGAAAAGTAAAGAAGAGTTGAGTTGTTGCCCTTAGTGTAGATTTTTGTTTTGTGTTTTCCTGTTATGTCTGGTGCTGGCTATAGGGGGTCAGCACAAGGGCATGGTGGTTAGCACTTCTGCCTTGCAACACTGGGGTCCTTGCTCTGAGTCCCAGCCGGGACACTGTCTGCATGGAGTTTGCATGTCCTCCCAATGCTTGTGTGGGCTTCCTCCAACAGTCTAAAAGACCTAGGTTAGGTGGCTCCTGCCCAAGCTGGCCGTAGCATGTGTTATGTATGACCTTAGATTGTAAGCTCCTTGAAGGACGAGGACTGATGCCCTCATGTATGTAAAGTGCTGGGCGTCCCTGGACCCGGTTTGCTGAGTATTTTTGTGTTTTTATGTCTTCCTTTTGTCTAGGACACCAGGCCCAGCATCCTGTCTCTGGCCACCCCGATTGTCATCTGCCACGCTACCGGCCTCAGCCTCTACTACTTACCGGTGATGAGCCAGGAGATGGCCACCGACCACTTCCCCGTGTCCGAGTCCGAGGCCGTGGTGCTGATCGCCATCGCTATATACGTGGCTGGGCTGGCGCTGCCCCACAACACACACAGGTATGAGCACCAAGCGGCTCCCTGAAAAAAACACTGGAGTTCTAATCCATGGAAGCTGGAGGGACACGTGGTGAACGGGCCGGTACCACCTTAAGGGCCCATTCACAGAAAACGCTGGAGGAGAAAAAAAAAATCAATGATTCTCTATGGAGACGGTTCACGTCTCCACTCCACGTGGCCTGAAGCTCAAACAAGTGCTGGAGCTTTTTTTTCTGCTTGATTTGGGCGTTTTTGGTGCGTTTTGTATATTCCCATAGAAATGAATGGAAATGCGTCGTTCACGCGTTTTTGCGCAATTTTCTGCTCAAATGAAAAAAAAAGTACAAAATAAAATAGTAATAACATATGAATAAATAAATGTAAAATGCATAAACACATAACTAAAAACCATCGCAAATAAGTAAAATAAATGAATAATATGTAATAATACATTAACCACTTCAGCCCCGGACCAATTGTCAGCCTAAGGACTAGAGGTCTTTTTACAATTTTGCACTGCGCTGCTTTAACTGGTAATTGCGCGGTCATGCAATGTTGTACCCAAATGAAATTTGCGTCCTTTTCTTCCCACAAATAGAGCTTTCTTTTGATGGTATTTGATTGCCTCTGCAATTTTTATTTTTTGCGATATAAATGGAAAAAGACCGAAATTTTTGAGAAAAAAAAATATTTTCTACTTTTTGTTATAAGAAAAAATCGAATAAACTAAATTTTAGTCCTATATTTAGGGCAAAATTTATTCAGGCACATGTCTTTAGTAAAAAAAATGCGTATATTTATTGGTTTGCGCAAAAGTTATAGCGTCTACAAACTAGAGTACATTTTCTGGAATTTACACAGCTTTTAATTTATGACTGCCTATCTCATTTCTTGAGGTGCTAAAATGGCAGGGCAGTACAAACCCCCCCCCCAAATGACCCCATTTTGGAAAGTAGACACCCCAAGGAAATTGCTGAGGGGCATGTTGAGCCCATTGAATATATATATTTTTTTTTGTCCCAAGTGATTGAATAATGACACAAAAAAAAAAACTTTACAAAAAGTTGTCACTAAATGATATATTGCTCATACATGCCATAGTTATATGTGGAATTGCACCCCAAAATAAATTCTGCTGCTTCTCCTGAGTACGGGGATACCACATATGTGGGACTTTTTGGGAGTCTAGCGGCTTACGGCACCCCGAAAACCAATCACTGCCTTCAGGGTTTCTAAGGGTGCAAATTTTTGATTTCACTCCTCACTACCTATCACAGTTTCGAAGGCCATAAAATGCCAAAATAGCACAAAACCCCCCCAAATGACCCCATTTTGGAAAGTAGACACCCCAAGCTATTTACTGAGAGGCATGTTGAGTCCATGGAATATTTTATATTTTGCCACAAGTTGCAGGAATATTACAAACAGTTTTTTTTTTTTTTTGCACAAAGTTGTCACTAAATGATATATTGCTCACACATGCTATGGGCATAAGTCAAATTACACCCCAAAATAAATTCTGCTGCTTCTCCCGAGTACGGGGATACCACATGTGGGGGACTTTTTGGGAGCCTAGCCGCGTACGGGACCCCGAAAACCAAGCACCGTCTTCAGGATTTAAATATAAAACGCTACCAAAAAAAAACTGTTAGCGATGGCAGGGATCAGGCCTGACTCTGCGATCGCTGCAGTTATGTGTTTAGTGTTTTGTAAGTGACAGTGATCGATCGATACTGCACTTGGGTGGGCTGGGCGGAGGGGCAAAACGCAGGTGCTAGCAGGTATCTGGGCTGATCCCGCTAACAATGCGTTTTTTTGGAACCCTAAACTGCTGGGGACGCTAGTATAGATCTGATCAGATCAGATATTGATCTGTTCAGATTCTATACCACTACGGGAGGTTTATGCTTTGCGTGTGGGTGTTAGCAGTACTGGCACTAACCTAGCGCTGCCTGGGGCGATGCAGACCCTGACCCTATAACCTAATTGATATCACCCGCCGGGTGATCAGGGGGTTAAACCTTTATTGGGTAATAAATGGTGGATGCCCTGATGCTATCAAAAGCAAACTAACCAGAGTCACCCGTAACACTTATACGGTGATCACTGGTGAAAGGGTTAACTAGGGGCAATCGGGGTTAAAACCTTTATTAGGTAGTATATGGGGGTCCCTGGCGCTATATAAAAACCTGACGGGGAACCTTAATAACTAACTGGCTAACCAGTGTCACCAGTGACACTTATACGGTGAATGCTGGTGAAAGGGTTAACTAGGGGCAATCAGGGGGTTAAAACCATTATTGGGTAGTATATGGGGGTACCTAACGCTATAAAAACCTGGCGGTGAACCTAAAAAATAACTAGCTACCTAACGACACTAGTGACACTAATGCAGCGATCAGAAAAATGATCGCTTAGTGACACTGGCAAAAGGGGGTGAAAGGGTTACCTGGGGGGGCAATCGTGGGGTTAAAAACTTTATTGGGGGGTGGTAGGGGGCTACCCTGGACCTAACACTAACTGCCCTGACACTTTTTACAGTTACAACTGACACTAAATGCAGTGATCAGTAAATAAATGATCACTGCAATCAGTGACACTGGGAGGGGGGGGGGGGGGGCGGGGGGTGATTTGTGTGCCTATGTGTACCTACATGTCAGTGTAGTGTTGGTGCACACTTACTATGTCTTCTCTCCTCGCCGTCCAGTCAAAAAGACCGTCCTGAGGAGAATGACATCACTTCCTCCCTGCCTGTGTTTACACTACACAGGCGGGGGAAGCTTCTCATTGGCCAGGAGCGATAAAGAGGGGATGGCCAGAAACCGACGCCCATCCCCTCATCCCGGATCGCTCCTGAAGCGAAACGGACCGCCGCAGCCAGCGGGAGGCGGTCCGATCGGACCCCCCACCCGCTGGAAGGTAAGCACGCACCGGTACGTGCTTGTGCCTGTCCGTGCCATTGTGCCGACATATTTTTACATGCAGCGGTCCTTAAGTGGTTATTAAATAATAATTAACCTCTAACCTTAAAAATATTAAATCTATTATTATTTTTTATTTTTTGTTTTGTAGTCCCCCCCCCCCTTTTTTTGTTGTTGTTGTTTATGTAAGCTTTTATAATGTATTTGTAAATTGACTGATGGTATGATTATTCCATTAATGTATGCATATTTGTCTACTTTTAATAATTTTCTAATAAAATTAAGATTGAGAATAAATATATTATTATTATTAATAATAATAATAATAATAATAAAATAACACCCAAACTCGAACAAAAAAATACATTATTGATGATGATTATCATTTTTTTGTGTTAGGGTGTTTAGTTATTTATTTATTATTTTATTTTTTAAGGGATAAGGGTTAAAGTTGAGGGTTAATTATTTATTTATTTATTTATTTATTGTTACTTGGTATTCGTTAATTCAATTTTTTTTTTTTTTTTTAATGAAGTTTATTTATGTATTTGTTTAACATTTATTTCTTAATTGATTATTTTTCATTAAATAATAAATAATAATCCTAACCTGAACTGAACTTGAACCCCTTACCCTAATGGAAAAAAACATTATAATAAATAAATAATAATAATAAAAGAAGAAATAAAAGCGTATGAAAAAGCTAAACAAAAGCTGAAATACCAAGCAAAAAATGATGCAACAGATTATAGTTTTCTCTATTGGTTAATACAAAAAAGGCAAAGCCCAAAAAGGATGCATACAAACGAGCGAGCAAAAATGCCAGACAAAAGGCAAGAAAAGCGCTTAAAGACGTTGCGCTCAGGTGTGAATTCAGCCTAAACCTCATAATTCGGTTGTAGATGGTGCTGCTGTATTCCCTATCAGGGCAGTAAAGAGATCTCCCCCTCCCCCTCCAAGCTTCCAGCTCTGGCCTGTTGGACTTTTCCATTTAGTTAACATCATAAAGATGCAGCAGCATGAATGAGACTATATAGCACACCCGGAGGTCAGATTTCATGTTACTTGGTACACAGTAGAGTAAATGGTAGAACTATCTCACACTCTGTTGTCCCTCCACAGAGTTCTGACTGGCAGCGGCTCGGACAAGGGATGGATGACCCTCAAGCTGATCTCGCTCTTATATCTGGCCGTCCTGTTGGGTTGTATCGCTGTCATCAACTTCTCCCTGGGCTTCATTCTGGCCGTCACCATTGTACCCGTGGCTGCCGTGGTCCAGCCTGTGGGGCCTAAGTAAGTGTCACCTCCATGATACTGCAAGAAACTTACTCCTATAAGTGATAAGTCAGAGGTGAGAACTGGTGGCTCTAGATGACCAGGAACCAATGGTGAGGACTTTCTAGGTTGGTGTAGGTTTTGGAGCTGTGTCCAGTAAAGAGTCCATCGAGAGAGGTGGAGTGAAGGCTCCAAATGGGTTCATATCTAAGGGGTAAAGTGGAGATACAAAGAGGTGGCAGATCAAGGAAGTCTTTGTAGGTTAAAGTAGGGTTTGGAGCTGTTTACCCCATGTAAGGGGATGGAGTGAAGGGTGTAAGGGTTAGAGTGGTGATATAAGGAGGTGGCAGATTGGTGAGGACTTTCAAAGTTGAAGTAGTATATGGAACTGTGTCCAGATGCAAAAGGAAGCCCATAGAAGGGGGTGAAGTGACGTTTTTCAGACGGGTTTGTATCCAAGGGTTAGAGGGGAGACACAAGGAGGTGGGACACTACTTTTTGGGATAGTGTAGGATTTGGTGCTGTGTTCTGAAGGCAATAAGAAGCCCATGCGGAGAGGTGGAGTTGAAGGTTTCAGTTGGGTATCTAATGGCTAAAGTGTAGATAAAGAAGGTCATGAGGACTCGAAGGCAATATGGAGCCCATGCAGAGAGGTGGAGTGAAGGTTTCAGTTGGGTATCTAAGGGCTAAAGTGTAGATAAAGGAGGTCATGAGGACTTGAAGGCAATATGGAGCCCATGCAGAGAGGTGGAGTGAAGGTTTCAGTTGGGTATCTAAGGGCTAAAGTGTAGATAAAGAAGGTCATGAGGACTTGAAGGCAATATGGGGCCCATGCAGAGAGGTGGAGTGAAGGTTTCAGTTGGGTATCTAAGGGCTAAAGTGTAGATAAAGGAGGTGATGAGGACTTGAAGGCAATATGGAGCTCATGCAGAGAAGTGGAGTTGAAGGTTTCAGTTGGGTATCTAAGGGCTAAAGTGTAGATAAAGGAGATGATGAGGACTTGAAGGCAATATGGGGCCCATGCAGAGAGATGGAGTGAAGGTTCCAGTTGGGTATCTAAGGGCTAAAGTGTAGATAAAGGAGATGATGAGGACTTGAAGGCAATAAGAAGCCCATGCAGAGAGGTGGTGTGAAGGTTTCAGTTTGGTATCTAAGGGCTAAAGTGTAGATAAAGGAGGTGATGAGGACTTGAAGGCAATATGGGGCCCATGCAGAGAGATGGAGTGAAGGTTCCAGTTGGGTATCTAAGGGCTAAAGTGTAGATAAAGAAGGTCATGAGGACTTGAAGGCAATATGGGGCCCATGCAGAGAAGTGGAGTTGAAGGTTTCAGTTGGGTATCTAAGGGCTAAAGTGTAGATAAAGGAGATGATGAGGACTTGAAGGCAATATGGGGCCCATGCAGAGAGATGGAGTGAAGGTTCCAGTTGGGTATCTAAGGGCTAAAGTGTAGATAAAGAAGGTCATGAGGACTTGAAGGCAATATGGGGCCCATGCAGAGAAGTGGAGTTGAAGGTTTCAGTTGGGTATCTAAGGGCTAAAGTGTAGATAAAGGAGGTGATGAGGACTTTAAGGCAATAAGAAGCCCATGCAGAGAGGTGGTGTGAAGGTTTCAGTTGGGTATCTAAGGGCTAAAGTGTAGATAAAGGAGGTGATGAGGACCTGAAGGCAATATGGGGCCCATGCAGAGAGATGGAGTGAAGGTTCCAGTTGGGTTTGTACCTCAGGGTTAGAGATGACATATAAGAAGATGGCAAACTGATCTGGATTTTTTTAGGGTTAAAGTAGGCTTTGGAACTTTTTTCCTGAAGGCAATGAGGAGCCCCTGGAAGGAGGTGCAATGAAAGTTCCAGATATTTGCGTATCTAAGGGACAGAGTGGGAATATAAAGAGGTGACTGACTAATGAAGATATCCTAGGGTTAAAGTTGGATTTGGAACAGTGTCTTGAAGGCAATAAAAAGCCAATGCAAAAAAAAAATAAGTAGAGTGAAGGCTGCAGTTGGGTTTGTATCTGAAGGCTAAAGTGGAGATATAAGGAGGCTGCAGATTGTTGATGACTCAAGCACTCGTATATCAAAGCAAGTTTCCCCATAGGAGTCAATACAAATTCAACTAATTTGTTCCAGTGGCACTGCTAGTGTATGCAGTACCGCATGTGGCCAGAGATGGGAGAGACCGCTCGGATGCACTCGGAGAGGCTTGGAGACACTTGGGAGTGGGGTGTTTCCGATCGGCTCTGAGTTTCACCGGCGCGCCCCCGCACCTCTGGCCAATAATAAAAGTGCCATAAATCTATCCCCTATTTTGTAGACGCTATAACTTTTGCGCAAATCAATCAATATACAATTATTATGATTTCTATTTTATTTTATTGTTGCCAGCGGTTTAGACATTAATGGCTGTGTGTTGAGTTATTTTGAGGGGACAGGAAATTTACACTGTTATACAAGCTGTACACTCACTACTTTACATTGTAGACAAGTGTCATTTCTTCAGTGTTGTCACATGAAAAGATAGAAGAAAAGATTTACAGAAATGTAACGTAAAGTGTACTTTTGTGAGATACTGTATACTGTCAGCCCAGACTCGGCCAAATGCAGCAAAGGTGGTTATATATAACATAACATAATATAATTTCTGATACATAAATAATAAATGAACATGTATTTTGTAAATGTTGTATACAATTTTTCATAAT
>NW_027507764.1:7902208-8062208 GCF_037356315.1 Lithobates pipiens | reverse complement strand
TGGCGGAGGCCATGTTGGTACACCCTGCAGTAGGAAGGTGGCAGAGGCCATGTTGGTACACCCCTCAGTAGGAAGGTGGTGGAGGCCATGTTGGTTCACTCCGCAGTAGGAAGGTGGCGGAGGCCATGTTGGTTCACTCCGCAGTAGGAAGGTGGCGGAGGCCATATTGGTACTCCCCGCAGTAGGAAGGTGGCGGAAGCCATGTTGGTACACCCCGCACTGAATCCTTTCCATTTTCAGTAATACATTACATCACCGGGTCTCTTTGATTCTCTATGCCGTGTTGGATGATCATGGCTGGTGGGAGGGGCTACCTGAATGTAGCACCCTGCTTCATTCTCCACTCAGGATTCCTCAGTCCTGATGCAAGCAGTGGGCTGGCTCTTGGGAGGAGTTATGCAAATATCAAATTACCTTAATGGGGGGAGTGTCAGTCTGGAGTACTGGGAGTTCCTAGGCAGGTGCATTTGCATAGGTAACGCCCACATGTCATTCTGAGCCTCCATGCTTTTCCCTGATACTTTTGGGGGGGTGCTGGTGACCCACTCCTCCAAGGTGACAGCATTAACCAGTTGCCGACCGCCACACGCCGATGTACGTCGGCAGAATGGCACGGGCAGGCATAAGGACTTACATGTACGTCCCTTGCCTCCCGCGGGTCGGGGGCCCGATCGGGCCCCCGCCCGGTGCCTGCGGCGGTCGGTTTTCGTCCGGGAGCGATCCGGGACGAGGGGGCGGCCATTCATTCATGGCCACCCCCTCGCGATTGCTCCCGACGAATAGAAATCCCCGGTGACATCACTTCCTCTCCTGTAATGTAAACACAGGAGAGGAAGTGATGTATTCTCTCCTCCGTGTCGGTATTTTTCGTTCCGACACGGAGGAGAGCGGATCGGTGAGTTGCACCAACACTCTACACACACAGTAGAACATGCCAGGCACACTCACACCCCCCCTTTACCCCCCGATCACCCCCCCAATTACCCCTGCCCCCCAGTCACAGTGACACCAATGTCTTTTTTTTTTTTTTGCATTGGTGTCATTTGTGACTGTAATAACTGTTAGGGCAGTTAGGGTTAGCCCCCTTTAGTTCTAATGTACCCCCCTAACCCCCCCAATAAAGGTTTAACCCCCGTGATCACCCCCCGTCGCCAGTGTCACTAAGGCTGGGTTCACATTGCAGCGGTTTATGAGAACGAATGTGATTCGCACCGCACTGCAGTGCGAATCACATCCGATCTCTGTACGATTCGAGTTCAGCCATTCGCCGCACCCGCCGCAAATTCGCACGGGACCCTTTTTTTGGCCCGCAGCAGAATCGGATCGCATGGGTGTTCACACCATGCGATCCGAGTTTGCAGATCGCACTGCGATATGCGAACTGATCTGGGGGTGTCAGTAACATTTCACTGACACTCCCAGCAGTTCGCATAGGGCAGTGTGAACTGCCGCCGGGAGGCATGCGATGCGGGAACCCGCCGCGCATTCGTGGCGTTCCCGCATCGCTCCAGTGTGAACCCAGCCTAATAAGCGATCGTTTTTCTGATCGCTGTATTAGTGTCACAGGTGACGCTAGTTAGGCAGGTAGGTATTTAGGTTCGCTGCAGCTTTTTATAGCGCCAGGGACCCCCATATACTACCGCATAAAGCCCCCTGATTGCCCCCTAGTTAACCCTTTCACCAGTGATCACCATATAACTGTTACAGGTGACGCTGGTTGGTTAGTTATTTTTTTATAGTTTCAGGGCACCCGCCATTTATTACCTAGTCTCACTAGTGTACCCCTAAATTTAGGGGTGTCTACTTTCCAAAATGGGGTCATTTGGGGGGGGTTTGTGCCATCTTGGCATTTTATGGCCTTCAAAACTGTAACGCCCTTAGAAAGCCTGAAGGCGGTGCTTGGTTTTCGGGGCCCCGTACGCGGCTAGGCTCCCAAAAAGTCCCACATATGTGGTATCCCCATACTCAGGAGAAGCAGCAGAATTTATTTTGGGGTGTCATTTCACATATGCCCATGGCATGCGTGAGCAATATATCATTTAGTGACAACTTTGTGAAAAAAAAAAAAAAAGTTTGTAATTTTCCCGCAACTTGTGGCAAAATATAAAATATTCCATGGACTCAACATGCCTCTCAGCAAATAGCTTGGGGTGTCTACTTTCTAAAATGGGGTCATTTGTGGGGGTTTTGTGCCATCTTGGCATTTTATGGCCTTCAAAACTGTAATAGGTAGTGAGAAGTGAACTCAAAAATTTACGCCCTTAGAAAGCCTGAAGGCGGTGCTTGGTTTTCGGGGCCCCGTACGCGGCTAGGCTCCCAAAAAGTCCCAAATATGTGGTATCCCCGTACTCAGGAGAAGCAGCAGAATTTATTTTGGGGTGTCATTTCACATATGCCCATAGCATGTGTGAGCAATATATCATTTAGTGACAACTTTGTGTAAAAAAAAAAAAATTTTTTTTTTTGTCATTATTCAATCGCTTGAGGCAAAAAAATAAAATATTCAATGGGCTCAACATGCCTCTTATCAATTTCCTTAGGGGGTCTACTTTCCAAAATGGGGTCATTTGGGGGGTTTTGTACTGCCCTGCCATTTTAGCACCTCAAGAAATGAGATAGGCAGTCGTAAACTAAAAGCTGCGTAAATTCCAGAAAACGTACCTTAGTTTGTAGATGTGACAACTTTTGCGCAAACCAATAAATATACAATTATTGACTTTTTTTTTTACCAAAGACATGTGGCTGAATACATTTTGGCCTAAATGTATGACTAAAATTGAGTTTATTGGATTTTTCTAATAACAAAAAGTAGAAAATATCATTTTTTTTCAAAATTTGCGGTCTTTTTACGTTTATATCGCAAAAAATAAAAATCGCAGAGGCAATCAAATACCATCAAAAGAAAGCTCTATTTGTGGGAAGAAAAGGACGCAAATTTTGTTTGGGTACAACATTGCATGACCGCGCAATTACCAGTTAAAGCGGCGCAGTGCCAAAGTGTAAAAAGACCTCTGGTCATTTACCAGCAAAATGGTCCGGTCTGAAAGTGGTTAATGCTCAGTGAGTGGCTGCTCATGGCTGTCACATGGGGGGTGGGGGGGAGATGAGGTCTGAGTCCTTTGCCCATATAAGCTCCAGTCCCAAACCGTTTTTTTTTGCCAATTTGCCATAGGCAAAGACTGTCCGAGTTACATTTATGATAAAATGCCCCACCATCAAGGATGCAGCTAGGCCACACCCCCAAAATATTGTGTAGGCGGGATTATCATAGCGCTGGGCGGGTTCTGGGAAGTGATGGGACGTTTGACCAACACTTTTCCATGCAACGGGGTCCATAACTCTTTCCCGGCCGCCCCAGGGTCCCTCTATAAAGTTCTGAACCCCGGGGCGGGGGGCGGGGGGTAGATCAGCCATTCATGTGAGCATTGTGACACAGTGGTCATATGATCAGGAGTGGGTCCCATATTCGCCACATCCATTTTTATTTTTCTGGGGGGAGGAGCCGCACAAACCCCGCCCACTTTAGATGTTGGTCCCACCCACACTCTGCCTCTAAATATGCAAGGACTGCCCATCCCACCCACCCTATTGGTTGGGCCTTGCCCAGTCTCCACCTCTAAAGGTGGAGACCACCCACTTGTAGCCTCAGTCCCCATAATGGGATGGATTGCCTTTACAAGTTACTGAGCATGTGCAGTCACTCAGTGCTCCTCTACCCCCTCCAAATCCCCCTTCCAGCAAAAATCTCCCCAAATCCCTTCTCCTAGCACTAACCCCCCCCCCCCTTCAATACTCCCCCTCTCCTAGCACGAACCCCCCATCATACCCCTTCCTGCACAAATCACCACCTCTAAATATCCCCTCCTAGCACAATTCCCCCCTTTTCATACCCCATCCTAGCACAAATCCCCCCCCAAATTTCCATTCTGAACATGAATCATCTACCCCCCTCCAAATCCACCACTCCCCAGCAAGAATCTCCCCCAAATCCCCTCTCCTGGCACTCCTAGAACAAACCCCTCCCCCAAATTTCCATTATGAACATGAATCATCTACCCCTCCCCCTCCAAATCCCACACTCCCAGCAAAAATCTCCTCTAAATCCCCTCTCCTAGCACTAACCCCCCCCCCCTCCAGTACTCCCCCCTCCTAGCGCGAATCCACCCCCCCCCCCTTTCATACCCCTTCCTAACACAAATTATCCTTCCTTGTTCAAATTCCCATTTCCAAAGCACTCCTTCCAGTACAAATTTCTCCTCCTAGCATAATTCCCTCCCTTTCATACCCCGTCCTAACACCCCCCCTCCAAATTTCCATTCTGAACATGAATCCTCTACCCCCCCCCCCCCCCCATCCAAATCTCCCATTCCCAGCAAAAATCTCCTCCAAATCCCCTCTCCTAGCACTAACTCCCATCTCCTAGCACAAATCTCCCCCCACACCCCTTCCTAACAAATCTACCCTCCTAGCTCAAATTCCCGCTTCCAAAGCACCCCTTCCAGCACAAATCCCCCCCCTTCATACTCCATCCTAGCACAAATCCTCCCCTCTAAATTTCCCCCTCCTAGCACAAATCCACCCTTCCTAGCTCAAGTCCCGCTTCCAAAGCACCCCTTCCAGCACAAATCCCCACTGCGCCCAGGGCACCGCCTGCCCCCCCTCCCCTCCCATCCCCACCTCTTGTCTGGGCTCTGTGGGCGGGTCTCCTTAGTTACACGACTTATTGGCTCTTGCAGATAGTTTATGCAGCTGAGTTTATTTCGAACAAATTTATTGAGAATATGAACAATAAAAAAAGACTACTGTGATGGATATGCTGTGATGAGAGGCGGGCTTACTGGCCGGATGTATAAATGACTCCTCCCCCAAAGACTTCTAACACTCCTGAGATTGCAGGGATTGTCCACCTTCCAGGGATGTGTGCCCTCAGTATAGCAATCTGTATCGTCTCTCGTCTGCTCCGCCTCCCATGCTGCTAGACTTCCAGGCTCTGCGGGGGCGGGGTCTGTTGTGCGTACAGGGCGGAGCACTTCACTGGAGCATGTCCTTACAAAGCGAATAACATCATCAGTTTTTGGAAGAAAATGAAAGTAACGTTTATATAAAATATTTTCATGAGCTTTGAGTGATTGTGACTTCTGTTCATAAAATGATACAATGTACGAGAGAAGAACACGGCAACATCTCCCCTCCCCCACTGATCAGACTGTACATTGTAACTTTGTAGAAGGAGGAGGAGTCATTTCCTCAGTCTCCCCTCCCCCAGTGATCAGACTGTACATTGTAACTTTGTAGAAGGGGGAGGAGTCATTTCCTCAGTCTCCCCTCCCCCAGTGATCAGACTGTACATTGTAACTTTGTAGAAGGAGGAGGAGTCATTACCTCAGTCTCCTCCCCCAGTGATCAGACTGTACATTGTAACTTTGTAGAAGGGGGAGGAGTCATTTCCTCAGTCTCTCCTCCCCCAGTAATCAGACTGTACATTGTAACTTTGTAGAAGGAGGAGGAGTCATTTCCTCAGTCTCCTCCCCCAGTGATCAGACTGTACATTGTAACTTTGTAGAAGGGGGAGGAGTCATTTCCTCAGTCTCTCCTCCCCCAGTAATCAGACTGTACATTGTAACTTTGTAGAAGGAGGAGGAGTCATTTCCTCAGTCTCCTCCCCCAGTGATCAGACTGTACATTGTAACTTTGTAGAAGGGGGAGGAGTCATTTCCTTAGTCTCCCCTCCCCCAGTGATCAGACTGTACATTGTAACTTTGTAGAAAGTCACACGGTGAGAGGCTTCAGCAGGGGGCTGATCTGTGTCAGACATTTGTCAGGATTTACATGATTGTGTGATCTGAGTCCAGGAAGTAGATGATGCCAGAACAAAGATGGTGCCTCTCTTCTGGAGAGAGAAGCAGATGAAGACGTTATCAGTCCTGTGATGTCCGGGGGTTGGAATGAATCCCCGGACACATTACTGGGGATGTATATAATGTGATGACACTTTACGCTCTCCATGTGGAAGTAGTGGGGGGTCCCGAGATCTCTCCTCCCCCCCCCCCCCCCCCACAGTCCGGGTGTTCTTTGTCCTCCGGCTCCCGGGCGGGGAATAGAAATGGAAAATGTTGCTTTCTGGTAACAATGATCGCTCGGCATCCCGGCGTAATAATCGCGCCCCCAGGATGGAATTCTCTCTCCGTCGCTCAGGAAGTTCTTATCTGCACTCGCAAAAACAATGGCGGCCAACAAAAGGGGCGTGTCCCCCTCCCCCGCTCTCTTCTACTCTTATCAAAGAGGACCTGAACACCGACCATGGATGGTGACACCGGCAGTGCCAGGATAAGAAGATGCCAACCTGTGCCCCCCCCCAGCCAAAATTCTCCCTCCTCTCAGTATAAATCCCCCCAACACAAATCTTTTACCCCTCTACCACCTCCCTCTCCACCCCAAATACCACAAAATTAACCCCTAAAAATCCCCCCCCCCAAAAAATCACTTCTTAGTACAAGTCCTTGCTCTGCCCCCACCCAAAAAAAACCCTCTAAATAAAAATGCCCTCCATCCCCCTTCCCAGCACAACTACTCCCTCAAATTTCTACCCCCCTATCACCCCCAGCACAAATCCCCCCCCCCAAAAAAATTCCCCTCCTAACACAAATGCCCCCCATCCCCCTCCCAGCACAAATCCTCCCCCCAGCACAAATCCTTCCCCCATCACCCCCCAGCACAAATCCTCCCCCATCACCCCCCTAGCACAAATTCTCCCCCCCCCCATCACCCCCTTAGCACAAATCCTCCCCCTCATCACCCCCCTAGCACAAATCCTCCCCCTCATCACCCTCCTAGCACAAATCCTCCCCATAATCACCCCCTAGCACAAATCCTCCCCCCATCACCCCCCTAGCACAAATCCTCCCCCTCATCACCCCCCTACGACAAATCCTCCCCCATAACCCCCCTAGCACAAATCCTCCCCCCTCATCACCACCTAGCACAAATCCTCCCCCTCATCACCCCGACTAGCACAAATCCTCCCCCTCATCACCCCGACTAGCACAAATCCTCCTCCCCCATCACCCCCTAGCACAAATCCTTCCCCCTCATCACCCCCTAGCACAAATCCTCCCCCTCATCACCCCCCTATCACAAATCCTCCCCCTCATCACCCCCCCAGCACAAATCCTCCCCCTCATCACCCCCCCCAGCACAAATCCTCCCCCCAGGAGTATTGATGCTGCAGCTGCTGTCATTACTCCTCTCAGCTTCTAGCAGCAGGAACTCCAACCCCCCCCCCCCCCCCCCAAAAGTTCTCCTTAGACATAATGTGTGCTGCCGAAAAGTTTGTTTTCGTTTCATTTTTTTTTTCTTTTCGTTTTTTGGGTCATTCGTTATGATCACGATTCATGAATCTGAATATAAGAAAGGAAAAACAAAAATTCAAAAGAGTAACTAACTAATAATAACTATTAAATTCTTGGTATTGGAATTTCCTTTGAAATTTGTCTGTTACTGAATGTAACGAATACGAATTTCTCCGAAGTTATGAATTATCCGACATAAGGAATGCCGCACTGAAACAAATTGAAGGTAATGAATTAATAATAATAAATAATAATAACAGTACAACATTTTTATAATTATTTATTATTATTAGATTGTTACGTTGCGTTAGTTTAGAAGCGACATTCCTTATATATAGATAATTGGTAACTTCGGAGAAATTCCTATTCGTTGCGTTCAGTAACAGGAAATTCCAATACCTAGAATTTAATAGTTATTAGTTATTTCAGATTTCCAAATTTTCAGGTTTTCGGATTTCCAAATTTTTGAATTTCTGAATTTTTGGCTTTCAGAATCTACAAATTTTCAAACGTTCGAATTTACGCATTTAAAAAAAAATTAAACAGGTTTTCATTAATTCTGAAATATTTTAACCACTTGCCGCCCGCCCTATAGGCAATTGACGGCGGCAAAGTGGTTGCATAATCCTGACCGGACGTCATGTGACGTGATCAGGATTATGAGCCCCGGGGGCGCGCATCACGGCGATCGTTGTTGCGGGGTGTCTGACACCCGGCAACTACGATCTCGGTAAAGAGTCTCCGACGGAGATTCTTTACCACGTGATCAGCCATGTCCAATCACAGCTGATCACAGTGTAAATAGGAAGAGCCGGTGATCGGCTTTTCCTCACTCGCGTCTGTTAGACGCGAGTAGAGGAGAGCCGATCGGCACAGCCCCCCCGAGGATGCCCACACTGGACCACCAGGGATGCCACCAGACCACCAGGGATGCCCAGCAAAAGGTAATCCTCCCTAGACCACCAGGGATGCCAGTCAGTGCCACAATGGATGCCAATCAGTGCCCATAATGGATGCCAATCAGTGCCCACAATGGGCATCACTGATTGGCATGCATTATTGTTTGGCACTGATTGGCATCCATTAGTACTGTATAACACCAATGCCGCCTATCAGTGTCCACCTGTGCCGCCTATCAGTGCCCACCCATGCCCATCTGTGCCGCCTATCCATGCCCATCTGTGCCGCCTATCCATGCCCATCTGTGCCAATCCGTGCCAGCTCTCAGTGCCAATTTGTGCCACCTATCAGTGCCCATCCGTGTCGCCCATCAGTGCCACCCATCAGTGCTGCCTATCAGTGCCACATATCAGTGTCCATCAATGCCACCTCATCAGTGCCACTTCATTGGTGCCCATCAGTGCCGCCTTATCAGTGCCCATCAGTGAAGGAGAAAACGTACTTATTTACAAAGTTTTGAAACTGAAACAAAAAAAACATATTTTTTTTCAAAATTTTCGGTATTTTTTGATTTGTAGCGCAAAAAATAAAAACCGTAGAGGTGATCAAATACCACCAAAAGAAATCTCTATTTGTGGGAAAAAAATGATAAAAATGTCATTTGGGTACAGTGTAGCACGACCGCGCAATTGTCATTCAAAGTGCATCAGCGCTGAAAGCTCAAAATTGGTTTGGGCAGGAAGGTGTTTAAGTGCCCCCTGGTATTGAAGTGGTTAAATTTGCCGAAATTCATTCGTTTTAGTTAAAAAAAAATTTTTTTATTTTTTTCATTTTTTGGGTCAGTCGCTATGACCACAATTCATAAATAGATGCGGCATTCGTTATTTTGGATAATTCGTAACTTCGGATGAATTCGTATTCGTTACGTTCACCAACAGCCAAATTTGAAAGGAAATTCCAATACCGATAACCTATTATTAGTTAATTATTTCAGGTTTTCGGATTTCTGAATTTCCGGATTTTGTTTGAATTTACGAATGTTCAAATGTTCATATTTATTAAATTTTCAAATGTTGGAATTTACGCATTTTCTGAAAAATGTGTTAAACAGGTTTTCGTTAATTCGGAAATATTTAGAATTTGTCAAAATTTGTTGAAATTTGTTAAAATGACTAATTTGGAACAAATTGCACAATTCTAGTGCCCCCTCCCCCACATGAGGCCGCTGCAATCCCCTCATCCCGAAGCTGTCCTCCAGGGAGCGCTCACACAGTTCCCGGCTTCCTTCTTAGGCTTTCTGGCTCCTAAACTGAACTCCATAGAAGTCTATGGGGGGGGGGGGCATGCGCAGTACACAGCGGACACTATCCGATGGGGGACCATATTTGATAGGACACCGGTGCAGTGCAGAGATGATTATTAATGTTTTAGTTTAATTAATAACTGACCTCAATCTTCAATTCTTCCCCAGAATTCCTGCAGGTATCCCAGGCGGGTATGGCTGGCGGCCTCTATCCCCTAGGTGGGTATGGCTGGTGGCTGCTGTCCCCCAGGCGGGTATGGCTGGCGGCTGCTGTCCCCTAGGTGGGTATGGCTGGCAGCTGCTGCTGTCTTTCAGGTGGGTATGGCTGCCAGCTGTCCCTTAGGGCGGGTATGGCTGGGGCTGCTGCTGTCCCTTAGGGCGGGTATGGCTGCCGGTTGCTGCTGTCCCCCAGGCGGGCATGGCTGGCAGCTGGCTGCTGTCCCCAGGGCGGCTAAGGCTGGCGGCTGCTGCTGGCTGTCCCCCGGGTGGGTATGGCTAGTGGCTGCTGTCCTCTAGGTGGCTATGGCTGGCGGCTGCTGCTACTGCTGTCCCCAGGCGGGTATGGCTGGCGGCTGCTGTCCCCCAGGCGGGTATGGCTGGTGGCTACTGTCCCCTAGGTGGATATGGCTGGTGGCTGCTGTCCCCTAGGTGGGTATGGCTGGTGGCTGCTGCTGTTCCCCCAGGCAGGTATGGCTGGGGCTGCTGCTGTCCCTTAGGGCGGGTAGGGCTGGCGGCTGCTGCTGTCCCCCAGGCGGGTATGGCTGGCAGCTGGCTGCTGTCCCCAGGGCGGCTAAGGCTGGCGGCTGCTGCTGGCTGTCCCCCGGGTGGGTATGGCTAGTGGCTGCTGTCCCCCAGGTGGGTATGGCTGGTGGCTGCTGTCCTCTAGGTGGCTATAACTGGCGGCTGCTGCTACTGCTGTCCCCAGGCGGGTATGGCTGCCGGCTGCTTTCCCCCAGGCGGGTATGGCTGGTGGCTACTGTCCCCTAGGTGGGTATGGCTGGTGGCTGCTGTCCCCTAGGTGGGTATGGCTGGCGGCAGCTGCTGTCCCCTAGGTGGGTATGGCTGGCGGCAGCTGCTGTCCCCTAGGTGGGTATGGCTGGTGGCTGCTGCTGTCTTTCAGGTGGGTATGGCTGGCGGCTGCTGCTGTCTTTCAGGTGGGTATGGCTGGCAGCTGCTGCTGTCCCCCACACGGGTATGGGTGGCGGCTGCTGCTGTTCCCCCAGGCGGGTATGGCTATGGCTGCTGCTGTCCCTTAGGGCAGGTTGGGCTGGCGGCCGCTGCTGTCCCCCAGGCGGGTATGGCTGGCAGCTGGCTGCTGTCCCCAGGGCGGGAAAGGCTGGCGGCTGCTGCTGGCTGTCCCCCAGGTGGGTATGGCTGGCGGCTGCTGTCCCCTAGGTGGGTATGGCTGGCGGCTGCTGTCCCCCAGGCGGTTATGGCTGGTGGCTGCTGTCCCCTAAGTGGGTATGGCTGATGGCTGCTGTCCCCCAGGTGGGTATGGCTGGCGGCTGCTACTGTCCTCCAGGTGGGTATGGCTGGCGGCTGCTACTGTCCTACAGCTGGGTATGCTATGGCTGGTGCTGTCCCCCAGGGCGGTTATGGCTGGCAGCTTGTACTGGCTGTCCCTGGGGTGGGTAAAGGCTGGCAGGTACTGCTGGCTGTCTACCTGGGTGAGTACGGCTGGTGGGTATCGCTGGCTGTTGCTGTCCCAGATGGCGTGCATTTGGTGTCGCTCTCCCTGTGACAGGAGTCGGCGTTATACAGGACATTGAACATTGAAGCTCGGGGATAAGGATGAGGACACTGAACATTGAAGCTTGGGGATAAGGATGAGGACACTGAACATTGAAGCATGGGGATAGGGATGAGGACACTGAACATTGAAGCACAGGGATAAGGATGAGGACACTGAACATTGAAGCTCGGGGATAAGGATGAGGACACTGAACATTGAAGCACAGGGATAAGGATGAGGACACTGAACATTGAAGCCCAGGGATAAGGATGAGGACACTGAACATTGAAGCCCGGGGATAATGATGAGGAGAATGAACATTGAAGCAGGGGAATAAGGATGAGGACACTGAACATTGAAGCCCGGGGATAAGGATGAGGAGAATGAACATTGAAGCAGGGGGATAAGGATGAGGACACTGAACATTGAAGCCCGGGGATAAGGATGAGGACACTGAACATTGAAGCACGGGGATAAGGATGAGGACACTGAACATTGAAGCTCGGGGATAAGGATGAGGACACTGAACATTGAAGCCCGGGATAAGGATGAGGACACTGAACATTGAAGCACAGGGATAGGGATGAGGAGACTGAACACTGAAGCACGCGGATAAGGATGAGGACACTGAACATTGAAGTTCGGGGATAAGGATGAGGACACTGAACATTGAAGGATAGGGATGAGGACACTGAACATTGAAGTTTGGGGATAAGGATGAGGACACTGAACATTGAAGCTCGGGGATAAGGATGAGGACACTGAACATTGAAGCTCGGGGATAAGGATGAGGACACTGAACATTGAAGCTCGGGGATAAGGATGAGGACACTGAACATTGAAGCTCGGGGATAAGGATGAGGACACTGAACATTGAAGCTCGGGGATAAGGATGAGGACACTGAACATTGAAGCTCGGGGATAGGGATGAGGACACTGAACATTGAAGCTCGGGGATAAGGATGAGGACACTGAACATTGAAGCTCGGGGATAGGGATGAGGACACTGAACATTGAAGCTCGGGGATAAGGATGAGGACACTGAACATTGAAGTTCGGGGATAAGGATGAGGACACTGAACATTGAAGCTTGGGGATAGGGATGAGGACACTGAACATTGAAGTTCGGGGATAGGGATGAGGACACTGAACATTGAAGCTCGGGGATAAGGATGAGGACACTGAACATTGAAGCTCGGGGATAAGGATGAGGACACTGAACATTGAAGCATGGGGATAGTGATGAGGACACTGAACATTGAAGCACAGGGATAAGGATGAGGAGACTGAACATTGAAGCACGGGGATAAGGATGAGGACACTAAACATTGAAGCCCGGGGATAAGGATGAGGACACTGAACATTGAAGCTCGGGGATAAGGATGAGGACACTGAACATTGAAGCACAGGGATAAGGATGAGGACACTGAACATTGAAGCCCAGGGATAAGGATGAGGACACTGAACATTGAAGCCCGGGGATAAGGATGAGGAAACTGAACATTGAAGCACGGGGATGAGGAGAATGAACATTGAAGCAGGGGGATAAGGATGAGGACACTGAACATTGAAGCTCGGGGATAAGGCTGAGGACACTGAACATTGAAGCACGGGGATAAGGATGAGGAGAATGAACATTGAAGCATGGGGATAAGGATGAGGACACTGAACATTGAAGCTCGGGGATAAGGATGAGGACACTGAACATTGAAGCAGGGGGATAAGGATGAGGACACTGAACATTGAAACCCGGGATAAGGATGAGGACACTGAACATTGAAGCACAGGGATAGGGATGAGGAGACTGAACACTGAAGCACGGGGATAAGGATGAGGACACTGAACATTGAAGGATAGGGATGAGGAGACTGAACATTGAATCTCGGGGATAAGGATGAGGACACTGAACATTGAAGGATAGGGATAAGGATGAGGACACTGAACATTGAAGTTCGGGGATAAGGATGAGGACACTGAACATTGAAGGATAGGGATAAGGATGAGGACACTGAACATTGAAGGATAGGGATAAGGATGAGGACACTGAACATTGAAGCTCGGGGATAAGGATGAGGACACTGAACATTGAAGGATAGGGATAAGGATGAGGACACTGAACATTGAAGTTCGGGGATAAGGATGAGGACACTGAACATTGAAGGATAGGGATAAGGATGAGGACACTGAACATTGAAGTTCGGGGATAAGGATGAGGACACTGAACATTGAAGGATAGGGATAAGGATGAGGACACTGAGCATTGAAGCTCGGGGATAAGGATGAGGACACTGAACATTGAAGTTTGGGGATAAGGATGAGGACACTGAACATTGAAGCATGGGGATAGGGATGAGGACACTGAACATTGAAGCTCAGGGATAAGGATGAGGACACTGAACATTGAAGCTCGGGGATAAGGATGAGGACACTGAACATTGAAGCTCGGGGGATAGGGATGAGGAAACTGAACATTGAAGCACAGGGATAAGGATGAGGAGAATGAACATTGAAGCAGGGGGATAAGGATGAGGACACTGAACATTGAAGGATAGGGATAAGGATGAGGACACTGAGCATTGAAGTTCGGGGATAAGGATGAGGACACTGAACATTGAAGTTCGGGGATAAGGATGAGGACACTGAACATTGAAGTTCGGGGATAAGGATGAGGACACTGAACATTGAAGTTTGGGGATAAGGATGAGGACACTGAACATTGAAGCTCGGGGATAAGGATGAGGACACTGAACATTGAAGCTCGGGGATAAGGATGAGGACACTGAACATTGAAGCTCGGGGATAAGGATGAGGACACTGAACATTGAAGCTCGGGGATAGGGATGAGGACACTGAACATTGAAGCTCGGGGATAAGGATGAGGACACTGAACATTGAAGCTCGGGGTGAGGGTTGAGGACACTGAACATTGAAGCTCGGGGATAGGGATGAGGACACTGAACATTGAAGCTCGGGGATAGGGATGAGGAGAATGAACATTGAAGCAGGGGGATAAGGATGAGGACACTGAACATTGAAGCCCGGGGATAAGGATGAGGACACTGAACATTGAAGCACGGGGATAAGGATGAGGACACTGAACATTGAAGCTCGGGGATAAGGATGAGGACACTGAACATTGAAGCAGGGGGATAAGGATGAGGACACTGAACATTGAAGCCCGGGATAAGGATGAGGACACTGAACATTGAAGGATAGGGATGAGGAGACTGAACATTGAATCTCGGGGATAAGGATGAGGACACTGAACATTGAACAGACATTAAGAAAAGAAATTTTGAGAGAGAGGGAATCTTAACGGGTTAAAGATACCACGTCCCCATGAATACAACAAAGAAAAAAGGGGCCAAAAAGATGGCTGGGGAATCACCAACCCCCGGGACTTTAAGGGTATCAAATCAAGAAATATTGACAAAACCTTAATATATAAAATAGCTTATAAAACTCCTTTTCAGCAACTCTCATTGATTCAATATCATTATTTGGGTGATTATTACATCTATGATACATGCATCTTAAATTTGGCTCCTCTCTTCTAAAGGGCCCATTGGATCGGTCTTCCCTTTTCTTTATATTCCTTTGAATCATTTTATTTCTCTCTGCAGATTCCCTATAGGCGATTAACCTCTCCTGATTTGCGACTTTATCGCTAAAATGAGTATAGATTTTCTAAAGTCTTAAAACTGATTTTCGTCTGACATTTTTTCCTTTGGAGCATTGGCAATATCGGTGAGATATTCATTTATTGTAATAAGTCTACAACTTAACCATTCAAAATATACCAAGTATCTGTTTTATCAATTTGATCTACGTAATACGATTATCTATATCAATTTACTGTCATTTACTGTTATTTACCTTATTAACTGTTGTTGCTCTATATACCAATCTATAGTAACATTCATTTTTTATCACCCTAGCTCTTTGGCTGCTCAATCAGTTTTTCCTGAAGAAGCCCATGTCGGGCGAAACATGTTGAGAATGATTGCAGCTTGCCTTTCCTTCACTTCTTCTGTTTGGTGAAAGATGATCTACATGCTCTCGTTTAAAAAATTGATGTCAAATCATTGTTTTTATGAATGTTTAATTTCTAATTGCGTATAGCATGAATAAAATTGTAATATTTTATATATTAAGGTTTTGTCAATATTTCTTGATTTGATACCCTTAACCACCTCAATACAGTGCAGTTACACCCCCTTCCTGACCAGACCAATTTTCAGCTTTCAGCGCTCTCACAGTTTGAATGACAATTACTCAGTCATCCAACACAGTATCCATATGAAACTTGCGTCCTTTTTTCCACACAAATAGAGCTTTCTTTTAGTGGTATTTAATCACTAGTGGGTTTTTTATTTTTTGTGCTATAAATAAAATAAAACGTAAATATTGTGAAAAAAATGCCCTTTTCTTAGTTTCTGTCATAAATTATTGCTAATTAGTAATTTGTCTTCATAAATTTTGGCCAAAATTTATACTGCTACATATCTTTGGTAAAAATAACCCACATTAGTATATATTATTTGGTCTTTGTGAAAGTTATAGAGTCTACAATCTATGGTGCCAATCACTGAAAATTGATCACTTCTGATCAGGCCTTCAGTACATCAGGTCTATCTCATTTCTTGAGACACTAACAAGTCAGGAAAGTACAAATACCCCCCAAATGACCCCTTTTTATAAAGTAGACATTCCAAGGTATTAAGTAAGTAGCATGGTGAGTTTTTTTAAGTTGTCATTTTTTCCCACAATTCTTTGCAAAATGAAGATTTTTTATTTTTTTTTATTTTTTTTTACTAAATTGTCATATTATCAGGTTATTTCTCACACACAGCATATGCATACAACAAATTACACCCCAAAATACATTCTGCTACTCTTCCCGAGTACGGCGATACCACATGTGTGAGACTTTTACACAGCCTGGCCACATACAGAGGCCCAACATTGAAGTAGTACCTTCAGACGTTCTACGAGCAAAAATGACGCATCTCATTTCTCAACCACCTATTACACTTTTGAAGGCCCTGGAGTACCAGCACAATGGAATTTCCCATAAAATTACCCCATTTTGGAAAGCAAACACCCCAACGTATAATCTGTGAGGCATAATGAGTCTTTTGAATGGTTAATTTTTTTCCAGAAGTTTTTGGAATATGTGGAAAAAAATTAAAACGCATTTTTTTTTACACAAAATTGTCAATTTATAAGATATTTCTAACACATAGCATGTATATAGCACAAATTACACCCCAAAATACATTCTGCTACTCCTCCCGAGTATGGCGATACCACATGTGTAGGACTTTTACACAGCCTGGCCACATAGAGAGGCCGAACATTGAAGTAGTACCTTCAGGCGTTCTAGGAGCATAAATGACACATCTCATTTTATTCCTACCCATCACACTTTTGAAGGTCCTGGAGCACCAGGACAGTGAAATTACCCACAAAATGACCCCATTTTGGAAAGCAAACACCCCAACGTATATTCTATGAGACATGGGCTGCAAATAGGTACTCGGGTACTCTGATGGGCTGGAGATAGGTACTCGGGTACTCTGATGGCCTGGTGACTGGTATTCGGGTACTCTGATGGCCTGGTGACAGGTACTCGGGTACTCTGATGGCCTGGTGACAGGTACTCAGGTACTCTGATGGCCTGGTGACAGGTACTCGGGTACTCTGATGGCCTGGTGACAGGTACTCGGGTACTCTGATGGCCTGGTGACAGGTACTCTGGTACTCTGATGGCCTGGTGACAGGTACTCGGGTACTCTGATGGCCTGGTGACAGGTACTCGGGTACTCTGATGGCCTGGTGACAGGTACTCGGGTACTCTGATGGCCTGGTGATAGGTACTCGGGTACTCTGATGGCCTGGTGATAGGTACTCGGGTACTCTGATGGCCTGGTGACAAGTACTCGGGTACTCTGATGGCCTGGTGACAGGTACTCGGGTACTCTGATGGCCTAGTGACAGGTACTCGGGTACTCTGATGGCCTGGTGACAGGTACTCGGGTACTCTGATGGCCTGGTGACAGGTACTCGGGTACTCTGATGGCCTGGTGACAGGTACTCGGGTACTCTGATGGCCTGGTGACAGGTACTCGGGTACTCTGATGGCCTGGTGACAAGTACTCAGGTACTCTGATGGCCGGGTGACAGGTACTCGGGTACTCTGATGGCCTGGTGACAGGTACTCGGGTACTCTGAAGGCCTGGTGACAGGTACTCTGGTACTCTGATGGCCTGGTGACAGGTACTCGGGTACTCTGATGGCCTGGTGACAGGTACTCAGGTACTCTGATGGCCGGGTGACAGGTACTCGGGTACTCTGATGGCCTGGTGACAGGTACTCGGGTACTCTGATGGCCTGGTGACAGGTACTCGGGTACTCTGATGGCCTGGTGATAGGTACTCGGGTACTCTGATGGCCTGGTGATAGGTACTCGGGTACTCTGATGGCCTGGTGACAGGTACTCGGGTACTCTGATGGCCTGGTGACAGGTACTCGGGTACTCTGATGGCCTGGTGAGAAGTACTCAGGTACTCTGATGGCCGGGTGACAGGTACTCGGGTACTCTGATGGCCTGGTGACAGGTACTCGGGTACTCTGATGGCCTGGTGACAGGTACTCGGGTACTCTGATGGCCTGGTGACAGGTACTCGGGTACTCTGATGGCCTGGTGACAGGTACTCGGGTACTCCGATGGCCTGGTGACAGGTACTCGCGTACTCTGATGGCCTGGTGACAGGTACTCGGGTACTCTGATGGGCCGTGACAGGTACTCGGGTACTCTGATGGGCTGTGACAGGTACTCAAATACTCTGATGGGCTGTGACAGGTACTCTGATGGACTGTGATTGACAGGTACTATGAGGGGTGGTGACAGGTCCTCTTTATTGGGGGGGGGGGGCAATCAGAAATGTTAGGTGTGACCTCAACAAGTCACCTATTTGTCAGGTTATGTTACCGTTTCCCAATTGTTAGTTAGAGTTCTTATCCAAGCAAAGAGACACGGAGGTATTATTCAGTATTTCTGCTCAGAAGTCCGTCGTTAACTCTGACTGTCTCTGACTGACTCTGGCTCTGAGGCTTCTTTATTACATCTTTTATAGACAGAAAAGGGCAAACATCAGCAAATGTAAAAAAACAACATTTTCAAAGAAAAGACAATTCTCCGGGTGTTATCAGCTGATAAGACAATCTTCTGGGCGTAGACTGCTTTTTAGGGCTGATGCGGCCTCTTCTTGATGAGTACGTGACAATAGATGACGAATCCTTATTTTACAGAGAAGGATAGAAAAATATATGTATTTAGTAAGACATAAGGTCAACCATTTTGTTTCAACATATACCTTAATCCTTACATTTCCCCCTTTGACATCACCCCTCCCTCTTGCCCTGGGTCCACCTGAACAAGTTCTAGTCAGCCTATATCCAGAGTACTCTCCCTGACCGCGAGTTGTCAGAGGGGTATACACCCATCCCCCTGGACAGTACCAACATCTAAAATTCAGGAAGAGTGGCTTTTCTGACAGATGGGTGATGTCAAGAAACTAAATCTACCTATCTTCACAAAAGTTCCATCTTTTCCGCATCATTTACCTTGGCTTTCTTGCAAAAGCACATGAGCAGTTTAAAGCATACATAAAAGAAAAATACGAATAAGAGCACCACTATAATCGTCATTGCTGCCTTCTTAACCCAAGAGAATAACCCTGAGAAACTAAAAGTTCCACCAAATGGATCCCAGTCGCGACCAATATTTCGGGCCTTCTCTTGTAAATTCTTTACTTCCGTACGGTGTTGTGCAATGATGTCATAATAATCAGGTACCTCAATGCTGGTGTTATGTATCCAAGTACAGCACTCATAGTCCTCAGTAGTTTCACAGAGTCCTGTCAGTGCTGCACTCATACTTTCAATTGCTAATTCATGTAATTCTAATTGTTGTCTGATGGCTCTGGTCTCCAGATTTAACTTAGTAATGTCATCAGAGTTTTTCTCCAAAACATCATTAATAATTCCTGTATAGTTATTTAGTCTTTTCATTAAGTCTATACCCCATCCTGTCCAGGACGGGAACCAAGCCCATGCCATGTCCTTCTTCAGGAATATTTCTCTTTTACTACGATACCTGAGGGGATATCTAGGATGCATGCTAGCTTCTAATAGGTGATCACCTCGTTCATCACCTACTACTCCCATTACTGGTACTAAACTTGCGAGGTAGCACCATCCCTGAGCTCTTCTAGGTATCCAAGTATAACATTTATCCTCACAACAGATGTATATATTGTTTCCTAGAGCTACTGATCTTGAACTGATATCATTTCTATAACGAGAGGTGTATCCATAGAGGGATAAGTTGGATACTAACCACCTAACATTATTATCCACAATGTTAGTGAGGAAGTCAGATAATGTCTGGTGTGTGCTGGAATTACTGGGATAGAATCTTCCATTTAATACGACAATGGACAAATTAAACTTGCTGTCTTGGCATTCTCCATTTCCTCCCGTTGTGTTCCCTAGGTTGAAACACCAATCAGGGAAAAAGGCGAGACCATTTGACTTAAACATTACTGTCTCATTGGTATTTGTTCTAATTATGTTAATGCTACTGTTAGCAAGATCAGTATAGTTTATAGGAACTGCCATCAGTGGTATACTTGCTGTGCTGGGGTGTAATTTGCTACAAATCCAACATTTCTCATATCCTGACTTCTGGGCATAAGCATATTTAAACTTCAGTAATAACATTTTTTTAGAAAATCCTTCATCCTTGTGTATTTTATTCTGTGAGGTAACCAAACTATTAGCCAGAATTACTGAAACAATAAAAAGATACATGTTGTCATTTGCCAACTGGCTCCTTTTTACAATGAGAAGCGTGGATCCAGGTAGGTTTCCCTTCCAATTTCACTGAGGTTGCTGTAATCAATAGCACCTGGAAAGGACCTTCAAACCTTGGTTCCAGTGTCTTTCTGGTATGTTTCTTTACATACACATAGTCTCCTGGTTGTAGATCGTGAGTACCTGTGACAGAATTAGGGTCTGGAAGAGAAGAATACACACTCTTGTGGATTTTAGTCAGACGCTGTTGCAACTGTATTACATACGTAGTTAACCTATCACATTGTAATTGCATACTTTGAGGAAAATATAAACCTAATCTAGGTGCACTTCCAAACAGTATTTCATATGGGGATAACCCTGTTTTTCCTGTTGGGGTGTACCTAATAGAGAACAAAGCTAAAGCTAGGCACTCAGGCCATGGTTTGTTCAACTCCTGCATAGCTTTTTGTATTTTCAGCTTGATTGTACCATTTACTCTTTCTACTGATCCTGAACTCTGTGGGTGGTAAGGAGTATGAAAACTTTGTTGAGCCCCTAACATTGCCATCACATTTTGCATTATTTCTCCCGTGAAATGTGTCCCCCTATCTGATTCTATTGTTTCTGGGAGACCAAACCTAGGTATCAGCTCAGTAATCAGTTTCTTGGCGGTGGCTTTTGCCGTAGCTGATTTCACAGGATAACTTTCGGACCAGCCTGAAAATAGGCAGATGCACACGAGAACAAATTCAAAGGGGCCGCTCTTAGGCATTTGTATGTAGTCAATCTGCAGTCTCTGAAAGGGATATTGGGCCCGAACCTGATGTTTACGTGGGGTTTTCACTCTCTGTCCTGGGTTATTAATCAGACAGATTTGGCATGCAGCACAGTAGTTCCTTGCAGTACTACTGAATCCAGGGGCTAGCCATCCTTGGCTTACAATCCTATACATAGAATTGGAGCTGACATGAGTGGGTAAGTGAACAGCCGCTGCCATTGCGGGGTATAGAGAAGCGGGTAGACATATTTTGTCTCCTTCTCTCCATACATTGTCAAGGCCTGGTGCAGCTCCCTCCTTAACCCAACGGTCCTTCTCAATAGCCCCTGCTTGTTCCTGTAGTTCGATTAGCTGCTGCCATGTGGTTTCGGGCATACTCACCTGTACCGTGGCTAAGGTCTCAGGGCTTACTTCCCCTAGAGCTGCCTTCTTTGCAGTTAAATCTGCAAATGCGTTTCCTTTTGCCTCAGTTGTTTTTGCGCTCGTGTGTGCCGCTATCTTCATGATGGCTACTCTTTTAACCTTTTGAAGATTGTTCAGGACTCTTTTGATTCCTTCACCATGTTTAACAGGTGTGCCTGCTGCTGTAAGGTAACCTCTAGCTTTCCATATGTGGCCATAATCATGTGCCACACCGTAGGCGTATGCGGAATCAGTGTAAATGTTCCCTTCTTGTCCCTCCAAGTGTTCTAGGGCTTTCTCTAGAGCGGTTAGTTCCGCTTCTTGTGCCGACATGTGTGCTGGTAGTGACTTTGCCTCAATTACCTGTGTGTCCGTTACCACAGCATAACCTGTGTGATATTTACCTTTGTCATCAGCAAATCTACTACCATCTATGTACAGTGTGTGTTCTGCATTTGCAATGGGTATGTCTGTGACATGTGGGAACCCCGTGGTTTCTTGTTCCATAAGTTGAAAACAATCGTGTTCATCAGATGTTATGTCATGAAATGAAAGTGTGTCAGAATCCTGAGTATCTTGTGCTGTATCTACACCATTATCATCATTACTCCCCCCTGTCAAATCTGTCTGTAATGGTAAAAGCTGTGCTAAGTTAAAAGAAGTGCATCGCTGAAAGGTAACATTGGGGGGTAGGAGCAAGGTGCATTGTAGACGCAGCTGCCTTGCCATTGATATGTGTTTTGGCTGGACCTGTGACAAGATGGCGTGTATGTCATGTGTGGTATGTACCACTACAGGATTGTCTAAGACAATTTCTGAGGATTTGTCAATGATAATTGACACTGCTGCAACTGCTCGTACACAGGACGGTGATCCTCTAGAGACAGGATCGAGAGCCGCCGAGAAGTATGCTACCGGCCTTTGTTTGATGTGTTGTTGTGTCAACACCCCTGTTGCGTGTCCCGTGCTTTCAGCAATGTACAAATGAAATGTTTTGGTATAATCAGGGATCCCGATCGCAGGTGCCGAAATTAGTAACCTTTTTAAGGTGCTAAAAGATTCATGACCTGCTTCTGTGAGTACATAGGGTACTATTTTCAAGCAATCATATAATGGCTGCATCAGAGAACTGGCATGTGGTATCCATTGTCTACAATATGATACCATTCCCAGAAACATACGAAGTTGCTTAAAGTTGCGTGGGATATTCATTTGTCTTATGGCCTGGACTCGGTCTTCAGTGAGGTGTCGAGTACCCTGGGATATACAGTGGCCCAAAAAGACAACCTTTTTCTAGCATACCTGTAACTTAGTTCTATTCACCTTGCACCCTTTTTCAGCCAGGAATTGTAACAATGAGGCCGCGTACACACGGGCGGACTGTTCGCCCAACCTTGTCCGCTGAACAGTGTTTGGGCGGACAGTCCGCTCGTGTGTGGGCTTTCAGCGGACAGTTTCAGCGGACAGTTGGACGGACAAAGTCTTTCGGAAATTCCGAAAAACTGTCCGCTGAAACTGTGTTTGAGCGAACAGTCCGCCCGTGTGTGGGCCTGTCCGCTGTACTTTCGAAATGAGCGGACTGTTCCCGCTCGGAAAGTCCGCCCATTTCGAGCGCGTGTACAGGTAGGCGGGGCCCGCGAAGGAGACGTCGCGGGCTCCGCCGCCTGGAATGGGCTTAAAGGGGAACCCCAACGCCGAAAAAAATCGGCGTGGGGGTTCCCCCCAAGTCCACACCAGACCCTTGTCCGAGCACGCTACCCGGCCGGCCAGGAAAGGGGGGCGAGCGAGCGCGCCCCCCCTCCTGAGCCGTACCAGGCCGCGTGCCCTCAACATGGGGGGTGCCTTGGGGAAGGGGGGGCCGCGCGGCCCCCCCACCCCAAAGCACCTTGTCCCCATGTTGATGAGGACAAGGGCCTCTTCCCGACAACCCTGGCCGTTGGTTGTCGGGGTCTGCGGGCGGGGGGCTTATCGGAATCCGGGAGCCCCCTTTAAGAAGGGGGCCCCCGGATACCGGCCCCCCACCCTATGTGAATGAGTATGGGGTACAATGTACCCCTACCCATTCACCTGTGAAATAAAGTACAAAAAAAAACACAACACACGAGAAAAAATATTTTATTGCACAGCTCCGGGGGTCTTCCGTCTTCGGGGGTCTTCTCGCCGGACTCCTCCGCTATCTGTGTGTAGCTCTTTTACTAGCGGAGGAGTCCGGCTTTCTTCCTCCCCGCCGCCGGCCTCTTCTCCCGACTTCGGGGGTCTTGTCCCCCTCTTCGGTTCTTCTGCCGGGCCACCGCGCCTTCTTGTAGCTCTTTTACAGGCGGTGGCCCGGTCTTCTGTCGCCGCTGTCGCCGCCGCCGCCGCCGCCTTCCGTTCTTGTTCTTCTTCTTGTTCTTCTTCTTCTTCTCCTGGAGATGTTGACTCGACGATCTCTCCGGCCGGAATGCCAGAGCCGCGCTGTGCGGTCACTTATATAGTGACAATGGGGCGGTGTCACATGGTATATGTCACATGGGTTGGTCACATGGGTTGATGTCACATGGGGACTATGACATCGTAAGGGGGCGGGGTCACCATGTGACCAACCCATGTGACATATACCATGTGACACCGCCCCATTGTCACTATATAAGTGACCGCACAGCGCGGCTCTGGCATTCCGGCCGGAGAGCTCGTCGAGTCAACATCTCCAGGAGAAGAAGAAGAAGAACAAGAAGAAGAACAAGAACGGAAGGCGGCGGCGGCGGCGACGACAGCGGCGACAGAAGACCGGGCCACCGCCTGTAAAAGAGCTACAAGAAGGCGCGGTGGCCCGGCAGAAGAACCGAAGAGGGGGACAAGACCCCCGAAGTCGGGAGAAGAGGCCGGCGGCGGGGAGGAAGAAAGCCGGACTCCTCCGCTAGTAAAAGAGCTACACACAGATAGCGGAGGAGTCCGGCGAGAAGACCCCCGAAGACGGAAGACCCCCGGAGCTGTGCAATAAAATATTTTTTCCCTGTGTTGTGTTTTTTTTTGTACTTTATTTCACAGGTGAATGGGTAGGGGTACATTGTACCCCATACTCATTCACATAGGGTGGGGGGCCGGTATCCGGGGGCCCCCTTCTTAAAGGGGGCTCCCGGATTCCGATAAGCCCCCCGCCCGCAGACCCCGACAACCAACGGCCAGGGTTGTCGGGAAGAGGCCCTTGTCCTCATCAACATGGGGACAAGGTGCTTTGGGGTGGGGGGGCAGCGCGGCCCCCCCTTCCCCAAGGCACCCCCCCATGTTGAGGGCACGCGGCCTGGTACGGCTCAGGAGGGGGGGCGCGCTCGCTCGCCCCCCTTTCCTGGCCGGCCGGGTAGCGTGCTCGGACAAGGGTCTGGTGTGGACTTTGGGGGAACCCCCACGCCGATTTTTTTCGGCGTTGGGGTTCCCCTTTAAGCCCATTCCAGGCGGCGGAGCCCGCGACGTCTCCTTCGCGGGCCCCGCCTACCTGTACACGCGCTCGAAATGGGCGGATTTGCCTCCTCCTTACGTGGGCGAGTCCGTTCATTTCAAAAGTTGAGCGAACTGTTTGCCCAACCTTGTTCGTCAAACAGTCCGCTCGTGTGTGGGCAAGTCCGCTCATGCAAATTTTGAGCGGACTGTTTGCCGAAACTGTTTGACGAACAAGGTTGGGCAAACAGTCCGCGCGTGTGTACGCGGCCTGAGAGAGTGGCTTTTAAACAAGTATCGTTATCCGGACAACATAACAATAGGTCATCTACATATTGCAACAATACACAAGTGTCAGGCGGTAGCCATTCCCCCTATTTTTACTTTTTAAGGTTTAGTCAGTGGGGCATCGGACAAAAGACCGTCATAACCACTTATGGGTATGGTGTCACGGGACGTCATGTGTGGAGGGACTACTGAATCAGATAATAAGCTGCGTGATGCTCCTGTGTCAACCAAACAAGGAATATGTTTACCTTCCACCTTCATCAACATGTGGAGCATTTTGTTCTCTGATTCAGCTAGGACTGGGGCAAGTCATGCGGTCGGATCGTCCCTATCATTGGTACGCCTCTGTCTGTAGTCCCTCGTGTCTCTGTCCGTGTTTCCTTCCTGTTCGTCTTTTATCCTTTTCCTACAGTCTCTTTTTATATGTCCCACCTTGTTGCAGTAATAACAGGTAAGAGGTTTACGGGAGGAATTCCCTCCTTCATTGACCCGGGCAACAGTGTTAACTCCCGGTGTCCTTCTGGGTTTAGTTTCTGCTAAATCAGCCTCTATGCCTTGTGCTTTCTGCAACAATGTTCCTCTGTCCCGTATGGCTCTCCATTCGGGAGTACATGCCTTCAGTTTGTCACCTATTTGGGGTACTAGTCCTTCCATAAACTGTCGATTGAAAGCCCTAATGGTGACGGGTAAGGCTAAATCTAGACCTTCGTCAGCCATCATGCTTTCCATGTTGAGGTAAAATTCTGTAACAGTCTGACCTGGGGCCTGTTTTATGGGCGCTGTCGAACCCCTTTCCTGCTGTTTCCCTTGGCAAAATTCTCGTAACTGAGCAATAAACAGGGGTCTAGAGTCTATATGACGAGGGTGTATTCCTGGTGGATCTGTCGCTGGATCCCCTTGTGGTCTATGTGGAGCAATTTCATTCATAAATTGATTAAACATCGTTAGTGTCATTTTATGTCTACACAAATCTTCCCCATCTTGCCAAGTTGCTTCATGTGTGTCTAGTAATTGTGTCACGAATCTACAGAATGCGGCAGGTTTTGCTACGGGATCAGGAGCATTCTGTATTAATGCCATAAGAGTGTCAGCCGACCAAGGTGTCCATGTCCTCAGAACGACTTGTCGGGTCACTGTAGGTGGCTGTCCTGCTTGACCCGCATTTGGATTATTTACTTGTATTACCCTAGTCCGACTATGGACTGGAGCTACGGGCTCTGGTCTTTGAGCGCCGCAATGTACACATTCCTGTGCCCAGTCTGGGTTCTGGGTACCGCATACTCGGCATACCCATCCTCTTCCTCTTAAGGAAGGATAAAGTTTTGGTCTTTCATTACCTGGTGTGGTGGTGTTATAAGGAGGTGGAGTACCTCCCGTATTTACCCTATCGCCGGGAGCAGAAGGAAGACTTTTGTGTCGGACCTTCATATCCCATCCACCCTTTTCCTGACAATACTCCCATCCCTCCTCTTCAGCCCTGTTGGAAACCTTAATTAAACATTGTATTTGTGATACCCATCTGTTCTGCAATATCTCTCCCTGTCTGTCTCTCTTTATATTCTTCCCAACCTTCTACACTTAATCCATTTTCTCCATCCATCCCCAATTTCTTGAGAATCCTATTCGTGCCCTGTGCCTTATCCTTCCCATACAACATTGTAATTATGTCTTTAACAGCATAACATTTCTGAGATTCCTCCTGGGGTTTACCATGTGTCTGGCCCATTTTGACAGTCCTGCCTAGGTGGCGTTTGGATCACTTACTAAGTGTCTCGTTGCCTTCTCCTCCTAGGGTGCCAAAATACTAAAAACCTCTCCTATATGAGATTTCTGAAATCGAATTACCTTATATGCTAGCCAACTGACAAATATTATGACCAGACTGACGGCTACAACATATACAAGCATTCCCTTTTGGTGGCCAAACACATATGACTAGATCTCCGGACTTTGTGGAGACCTTATTTCCTTCCCATTACCATGGAATCTCTCAGCATTCGTTTCTTATTCCTGCTTTATTGAGGCAGTCAGGACTTATACTTTCAACCCGTTTTTAGGCTCATGAATCAAAAAGCGTATATCAAACTTAAGTGTCGGACCCCCAAAGTACTCTTACGAGTTAAGGGCGCATTCCGTTACCCATTGGGATGATATATGTTTCAATTCACACCATACAAACAGGGCTTATCTCATTCACAACAGACAGATGACAAGTAGACAGACAAGAAACAACGGTAACATAAGCCAAAATATTAAGTTCAAGACCCGCTTACTACAGAGGTTGGTGTTTACCTGAAGAACAATTCAGACAGATCAGGTGGGCACAAATCTAAGAAGCACAGAGTTTATAAGAAAATAAAGCTTTTCTTACCTGCGCAGGATTTGTCTGTGGTTCTTGATGTGCCCGACCATTTCGTTCCGTCCTTATGTTCGTTCGCCTCTTGTAGTTTCTTCAGCGAGTCCGTGTTCGCGGCGCCAGAAATGTTAGGTGTGACCTCAACAAGTCACCTATTTGTCAGGTTATGTTACCGTTTCCCAATTGTTAGTTAGAGTTCTTATCCAAGCAAAGAGACACGGAGGTATTATTCAGTATTTCTGCTCAGAAGTCCGTCGTTAACTCTGACTGTCTCTGACTGACTCTGGCTCTGAGGCTTCTTTATTACATCTTTTATAGACAGAAAAGGGCAAACATCAGCAAATGTAAAAAAACAACATTTTCAAAGAAAAGACAATTCTCCGGGTGTTATCAGCTGATAAGACAATCTTCTGGGCGTAGACTGCTTTTTAGGGCTGATGCGGCCTCTTCTTGATGAGTACGTGACAATAGATGACGAATCCTTATTTTACAGAGAAGGATAGAAAAATATATGTATTTAGTAAGACATAAGGTCAACCATTTTGTTTCAACATATACCTTAATCCTTACAGTATGTTTGGTGTACACTGTATGCGGTAACGAGATGTTACGGCAATCTCCTCCTCACACACGATCGGTGTGTGAGGGGGAGAACCCGGTAACATCCCGTTACCGCGGTTTGTTTACATTTGAGTGATCGGCTGTGAAAGGATCACAGCCGATCACGTGGGTAAACAGCCGGCCAATGGCTGTTTACCAGCGTCGGTGACGAGCAGTGTTCCCGGGGAACACGCCGCCACTGACGTGCACACGCAGCGCGCTCGCGATCGCGCGCATGCGCCGTGCACGTTCGGGGTGTTACCATCTGTGATCGGCCGTGACTTCATCACGGCCGATCACGTGGTAAACAGCCATAACGAATGGCTGTTCACCCCCTTCGGTGGCGAGCGGTGTCTCCGTGACACGCCGCCACCGAAGAAACAGGGATGCGCGCGCACGATCGCGCGCATTCCCTGTTTAAACGGGAGGCCGCCATATGACGGCCTCCCGCCATAATAGGTGCGCCGCCTGGCCGTCATTTGACGGTCAGCGGTCAGCAACTAGTTAAAGTCCCGGGGGTTGGTGATTCCCCAGCCCTCTTTTTGGCCCCTTTTTTCTTTACTGAACATTGAAGTTCGGGGATAAGGATGAGGACACTGAACATTGAAGTTCGGGGATAAGGATGAGGACACTGAACATTGAAGTTCGGGGATAAGGATGAGGACACTGAACATTGAAGCTCGGGGATAGGGATGCGGACACTGAACATTGAAGCTAGGGGATAAGGATGAGGACACTGAACATTGAAGCTCGGGGATAGGGATGAGGACACTGAACATTGAAGCTCGGGGATAGGGATGAGGACACTGAACATTGAAGCTCGGGGATAAGCATGAGGAGACTGAACATTGAAGCTCGGGGATAGGGATGAGGACACTGAACATTGAAGCTCGGGGATAAGGATGAGGACACTGAACATTGAAGCTCGGGGATAGGGATGCGGACACTGAACATTGAAGCTAGGGGATAAGGATGAGGACACTGAACATTGAAGCTCGGGGATAGGGATGAGGACACTGAACATTGAAGCTCGGGGATAGGGATGAGGACACTGAACATTGAAGCTCGGGGATAAGCATGAGGAGACTGAACATTGAAGCTCGGGGATAGGGATGAGGACACTGAACATTGAAGCTCGGGGATAGGGATGAGGTCAATGAACATTGAAGCATGGGGATAGGGATGAGGACACTGAACATTGAAGCATGGGGATAGGGATGAGGTCAATGAACATTGAAGCTCGGGGATAGGGATGAGGACACTGAACATTGAAGCCCGGGGATAGGGATGAGGACACTGAACATTGAAGCATGGGGATAGGGATGAGGACACTGAACATTGAAGCATGGGGATAGGGATGAGGTCAATGAACATTGAAGCCCGGGGATAGGGATGAGGACACTGAACATTGAAGCCCGGGGATAGGGATGAGGACACTGAACATTGAAGCATGTAGCTCAGGATAGGCACTACAAGTCCCAGCAATGCAAAACCTAACACGGCACGTAGCTCAGCATGGTTGGTAATAAATAATATTAGGTAACAAGGGAAGTATTAGTGTAACGCACGGCCCAGTGTTTGTGTTGTGTGTAACGTCACTTCCGTAACATTATGTGATGGTTTCGCTGAACTGTATTGCCGAAACTATGTTGGAACGCACGGCGCGAGTGTTTGGAACGCTTTGCGCATGCGCAGTACGCAATTTCTGGCGGCAACGTCACTTCCGTAGCATCCTGTGATAGGCAACAAAATATGACACTACACCGCCTTAGTACCGGAAAAGGCGGAGCCTCCGATACCTGGCCCGCCATATTCCTTCTGTGTAATATTCCTTTACTTCACCACATGTTGCCATATTTACTACTGGCAACTGGAGCTGAGCCCTCAGAGTATCCAGGAGAGTAAGAGAAAACAAACCACCCTGTGTCCAGAAATTATGTTCCCCCACCACAGTGTGTCCAGAAATTATCTTCCCCCACCACAGTGTGTCCAGAAATTATGTCCCCCCACCACAGTGTGTCCAGAAATTATGCCCCCCCATCACAGTGTGTCCAGAAATTATGTCCCCCATCACAGTGTGTCCAGAAAGTATGTCCCCCCCTCCTCATCACAGTGTTTCCTGAAATTATGTCCCCCATCACAGTGTGTCCAGAAATGATGTCCCCCCACCACAGTGTGTCCAGAAATCATGTCCCCCCACCACAGTGTGTCCAGAAATTATGTCCCCCCCCATCACAGTGTGTTCAGAAATGATGTCCCCCCACCACAGTGTGTCCAGAAATGATGTCCCCCCACCACAGTGTGTCCAGAAATTATGTCCCCCCACACAGTGTGTCCAGAAATTATGTCCCCCCATCACAGTGTGTCCAGAAATTATGTCCCCCCACCACAGTGTGTCCAGAAATGATGTCCCCCCACCACAGTGTGTCCAGAAATTATGTCCCCCCACCACAGTGTGTCCAGAAATTATGTCCCCCCCATCACAGTGTGTTCAGAAATTATGTCCCCCCATCACAGTGTGTCCAGAAAGTATGTCCCCCCCCCCCCCATCACAGTGTTTCCTGAAATTATCTCCCCCCATCACAGTGTGTCCTGAAATGATGTCCCCCCCATCACAATGTGCCCTCATATTATGTCCCCCATCACAGTGTGCCCTCGTATTATGTCCCCCCACCACAGTGTGTCCAGAAATTATGTCCCCCCCCATCACAGTGTGTCCAGAAATTATGTCCCCCATCACAATGTGCCCTCATATTATGTCCCCCATCACAGTGTGCCTTCGTATTATGTCCCCCCCATCACAGTGTGCCCTCATATTATGTCCCCCATCACAGTGTGCCCTCGTATTATGTCCTCCATCACAGTGTGCCCTCATATTATGTCCCCCATCACATTTACTTCACCACATGTTGCCATATTTCCTACTGGCAACTGGAGCTGAGCCCTCATGGAGAGTAAGAGAAAACAAACCACCCTGTGTCCAGAAATTATGTCCCCCCACCACAGTGTGTCCAGAAATTATGTCCCCCCCCCCATCACAGTGTGTTCAGAAATTATGTCCCCCATCACAGTGTGTCCAGAAAGTATGTCCCCCCCCCCCTCATCACAGTGTTTCCTGAAATTATGTCCCCCCATCACAGTGTGTCCAGAAATGATGTCCCCCCACCACAGTGTGTCCAGAAATTATGTCCCCCCACCACAGTGTGTCCAGAAATTATGTCCCCCCCATCACAGTGTGTTCAGAAATGATGTCCCCCCACCACAGTGTGTCCAGAAATGATGTCCCCCCACCACAGTGTGTCCAGAAATGATGTCCCTCCACCACAGTGTGTCCAGAAATTATGTCCCCCCCATCACAGTGTGTCCAGAAATTATGTCCCCCCATCACAGTGTGCCCTCGTATTATGTCCCCTCATCACAGTGTGCCCTCATATTATGTCCCCCATCACAGTGTGCCTTCGTATTATGTCCCCCCCATCACAGTGTGCCCTCATATTATGTCCCCCATCACAGTGTACCCTCGTATTATGTCCTCCATCACAGTGTGCCCTCATATTATGTCCCCCATCACATTTACTTCACCACATGTTGCCATATTTACTACTGGCAACTGGAGCTGAGCCCTCACAGTATCCAGGAGAGTAAGAGAAAACAAACCACCCTGTGTCCAGAAATTATGTCCCCCCATCACAGTGTGTCCAGAAATTATGTCCCCCCACCACAGTGTGTCCAGAAATTATGTCCCCCCATCACAGTGTGTCCAGAAATTATGTCCCCCCATCACAGTGTGTCCAGAAATTATGTCCCCCCACCACAGTGTGTCCAGAAATGATGTCCCCCCATCACAGTGTGTCCTGAAATGATGTCCCCCCATCACAGTGTGTCCTGAAATTATGTCCCCCCATCACAGTGTGTCCTGAAATTATGTACCCCATCACAATGTGCCCTCATATTATGTCCCCCATCACAGTGTGCTGTCGTATTATGTCCCCCATCACAGTGTGCCGTCGTATTATGTCCCCCCATCACAGTGTGCCCTCGTATTATGTCCCCCATCACAGTGTGCCCTTGTATTATGTCCCCCCATCACAGTGTGCCCTCGTATTATGTCCCCCCATCACAGCCCTCATATTATGTCCCCTCATCACACAGCCCTCATATTATGTCCCCCATCACAGTGTGCCCTCATATTATGTCCCCCCATCACAGTGTGCCCTCATATTATGTCCCCCCATCACAGTGTGTCCTCATATTATCTCCCCTCCATCAGAGTGTGCCCTCATATTATGTCCCCCCATCACAGTGTGCCCTCATATTATGTCCCCCCATCACAGTGTGTCCTCATATTATGTCCCCCCATCACAGTGTGTCCTCATATTATGTCCCCCCATCACAGTGTGCCCTCGCATTATGTCCCCCACCACAATGTGCCCTCATATTATGTCCCCCCATCACAGTGTGCCATCATATTATGTCCCCCCCATCACAGTGTGCCATCATATTATGTCCCCCCATCACAGTGTGCCCTCATATTATGTCCCCCCATCACAGTGTGCCCTCATATTATGTCCCCCATCACAGTGTGCCCTCATATTATGTCCCCCCATCACAGTGTGCCCTTGTATTATGTCACCCCATCACAGTGTGCCCTCATATTATGTCTCCCCCATCACAGTGTGCCCTCATATTATGTCCCCCATCACAGCATGCCCTCATATTATGTCCCCCATCACAGTGTGCCCTCATATTATATCCTCCATCACAGTGATAGGATCAGAGTTCTAGCTTAAGTTATGACTTGACATTATTTGTACAAAACAACTGTGTTAAGAGATAGATATTGTGAAAAGTGTAAAGTCACTCAGACTACGCCCATCTGCTGACCACACGATGGGGAAAGGCTGTTTTCTCCTTATCTGGTATTTTTGTGTATGACTCGTCAATTTTTGAGTGTATAAGAACTGTGCAACAATAAACGTTGTGGGCCATTCAGCTTGGATTTGGGCTACAGAAAAGGTCTCCTGTATTTCATTTCTATCAGAAGCATAAGATTTGAACTCAGCATTACAAAGAGGAAAAGCAATTGGTTTGAGAATTGCACTTAACAATTTTGGCGCCCAAACAGGGACTCATCAATGATCCTACTAGAGGTGGACGAACGGAGCTGACAGAACCATAACACTGGGGCACTTCGGGAACCACAGACCACGAAGCCTGGCCAGGTAAGAGAAAGCCTTTATTTCTCTTTATACTCTGAGCTTCCCTGATTTGTGCCTTTAGCCAGTTCTGTCAGAAACGGGTCTCCACGCAGCATATTAACTGCAACCTCTGTAGGGGTGAGTCTTGAACTATTATAAGTAATACCTTTGTTTTGCTGATAATTTGTTGTCTGTCCATGTTGGGTGAAAGAATGAGCCATGTTTAGGATGGTATGAGTTAGAAGGAGGATTGACGAACTAGGCAAGTGAAAGCGCCCTTTCGGGGGGTCAACCTTCACATCTAAGTCATAAACCATAAGACTCTATAAAGCAGGGATAGGAGTGCACGAGAGGGATCCCAGATACGGGGGGGGGGGGGGAATAAGGTCTCCAGAAGCCCGGAGATCTAGTCGGATACCAGGCCACTTAAAGGAATGCTTGTATATGTTGTAGCCACCATTCTGGTTATAATATTTGTCAGTTGGCTAGCATATAAAGTAATTTGGTTACAGAAATCTCATCCCGGGGAGGTTTTTAGTATTCTAGCATCCTAGGAGGAAGGCAACGAGGAACTGTTGTAGGGTCCCGCATACACACTTTTCTCTTTTTTATTTTGGGACATATAACAGTGTCCCACACGCTACCTAGGCACGGACTGTTAGAATGGGTCAGAGGTACACAAAACCCCGTCAAGGAACTGTGGCCCACTATACGGTGCCACGGATAATTAAGAACATATATGGGACAGATGAAGCACAAAATTTAAAAACCATACTTCATAAATTCAAAGTAAAAGGAGCAGCGGGTTTAGACCCAGACGTGTGGAAGGAAATAAAAAGGGACAGACAAGGAGAGGTGTTAGAGAAGCATTGGATGCGTCAGGTTCAGTGCTTAATTAAGGTCTCTTATAGAGCAAAAGAGGAGGGGTGGAAATATAACCCAGATTGTGATGGTTGGGACATGAAGGATAGAAGAACAAAAAATGCTGAGGCTCTGGTTGACCCCAGCTCAGCCATTCCACCCCCATACACTGACATAGAACATAAACCACATAAGATATATCATTCACTCCAAGGCAGGGGATGGGTTTGTCAGGTTTGTGGAACACAAAACCCAGAATGGGCAATAGAGTGTGTGCATTGTGGGGCACAAAAACCTCATCCAGAAACTGTAGCCCCCGTACGCACTGATACACACATTGTACAGGTAAATAATCCAGAATTTGGACAAGTAGCCCATCCAAATGCCCCACCTGCTGTTACTCGTAGGATGCAGATAAGGACCTGGGCACCATGGACACCAGACGCCCTTATGGCACTAATACAGAATGCCCCAGACCCAGTAGCGAAACCAGCTGCATTTTGTAGATTTGAAAGACAGTTGATGGATACACATGATGCAACATGGCAAGATGGGGAAGATTTGTGTAGACATAAAATGACTCCTACTCTGTTTCAGCAATTTGTGACAGAAATAGGTCCGCACCGACCTATAGACCGGTTTGACGCAGACGGCAACCAACAGGCAGGACACGTCAGACACATAGATTCAAGGGCCCCATTTGTTGTTAGGTTGGAAGCTTTCTGTACGGCAAAACAAATAGAGAGAGGGTCCATATCACCCATGAAACAAACTCCAGGACAGACAGTATCAGACTTTTACTTGTCTATGGAAAGTATGATGGCAGATGAAGGATTGGATTTGGCTCAGCCAACTACGATCCGAGCCTTCAATAGACAATTTATGGAAGGATTAATTCCACAGATAAGTGAAAGACTGAAAGCCTGTACACCACCACTGACCCTGCACCCCCCCAATGGAAAACACCACCACTGCCCTTCCTCTCTATTGTGCACTTCCACTGTCCTTCCCCCCTATTGTACACCTCCTGCCTGTCTCTCTCTTTTCTGATTGTACACTTCCTGAATCCAGACATTGTAATGGACTTTCCTCTCCAGCCCCCTCCTCCTTCATTATCTCACTCTTCCTCCCCCCTCAGCACACACAACCGAGCTCTCGTGATCAGCAAAGTCTCTGATGGTCCTTTTTTTCTCTTTTATTAAGTTGTTCTTCATGCAACTCCTGGTTGGCCTAATCCAGCAGGTGAGATGTGTAAATGGGAGGCGTCGCCTTCATAGGCTCCTCGGGGGAGGGGCTGCTCTGATAGCTTGGAGGTTTAGATTCAGTGTTGAAGGAGACATTTAGAGTCCTGCAGCCGAAGATGACAGAGGAATGTGGAGATGTTGGCATAGATGTAGAAAAGATGAAAGGAAATGATGTCTCGTCACTGTGAGGGAATTGTGGGAAAATGTCTGTCTGTAGTTCCTCCTCTTTGTAAACAGCCCCCACTGACCACTATGAAGGTTGGATCGTGCCATTAATCTTCTTGCCCTTCAGATAGGGAGGGTTGTTTAACAGGGTGATGGCTTCTTGTCTTGGATACCAAGATCATTTCTATCTTTGTTTTTCAGTGGATGGTCCCAACAATCCAAAACTCCATGAAGCCGTTCCGGGTGAGTAGCTGTAAATAAGGGGCTCAGTGTGTTCATGTGCCCAATATCCCTAAAAAGATTGTTCTACAGAGGTAAATTCTGACATCAACCAATATTTATCAATGTTTCTTGGGGGGCGGGCAGATTGAGTAGTAGTTGGTCTCATGATCATGGTAGATCTAGTAGTAGCTGGTCTCATGGTCACGGTATACCTAGTAGTAATTGATCTCATGGTATATCTAGTAGTAGTTGGTAGACATGTGCAGAGTAAAATATTTCGTTTCGGAATTTCGTTTTCGTCTGAAAACTTAATTTATTTAGTTACTCCCGAAATTCGTTTTTATTTATTTCGTTTTTCGTTCAAAAATTGCATTCGTCCGAAAATCCACATGAATCACGGTCGAATCTATCTTTGAAGGCTTATGGTGTCTGTCGAATGTATAAAGAAGATTCGACGGAGCTAGTATATAGCATACTTTAGAACCCTATTAAAGTCTATGGGACTCCAACGTTCAAAATCTAAAGTGCTCATTTTAAAGGCTAATTTGCAAGTTACTGTCCTAAAAAGTGTTTGGGGACCCGGGTCCTGCCCCAGGGGACATGGATCAATGCAAAAAAAAGTTTTAAAAACGGCCGTTTTTTCGGGAGCAGTGATTTTAATAATGATTAAAGTGAAACAATAAAAGTGTAATATTCCTTTAAATTTCGTAGGGGGGGTTGTCTATAGTATGCCTGTGAAGGGGCGCATGTTTCCCGTTCTTAGAACTGTCCCTGCACAAAGTGTCATTTATGCAGGAAAAAAAGTCCTTTAAAATCACTCGCAGCTATTATGAATTGTCGGCTCCCCGTAATACAGAGAACACTCATTGAAAGTCATTGATAAAAAAATAAATAAATAAAAAAATAAAAAAAGCGTGGGGGTCCCCCAAATTCGATTACCAGGCCCTTCAGGTCTGGTATGAATATTAAGGGGAACCCTGCCTCAAATTTAAGAAAAAATTTGACGTGGGGTTCCCCCTAAATATCCATAACCAGACCCTTCAGGTCTGGTATGGATATTAAGGGGAACCCCGCGTCAAATTTTAAAAAAAATTGACGTGGGGTTCCCCCTAAAAATCCATACCAGACCCTTTATCCAAGCACGCAACCTGGCAGGCCGCAGGAAAAGAGGGAGGGACGAGAGAGCGGCCCCCCCTCCCTCCTGAACCGTACCAGGCCACATGCCCTCAACATTGGGAGGATGCTTTGGGGGTCTGTGAGCCCTCAAAGCACCTTGTCCCCATGTTGATGAGGACAAGGGCCTCATCCCCACAACCCTGGCCGGTGGTTGTGGAGGTCTGCGGGCGGGGGGCTTATCAGAATCTGGAAGCCCCCTTTAACAAGGGGACCCCCAGATCCCAGCCCCCCCCCTGTTTGAAATGGTAAGGGGGTACAAAAGTACCCCTACCATTTTACAAAGAAAGTGTAAAAAATGGTTAAATAAAACAAACACACTTTTGAAAAATTCCTTTATTAAAAATAAAAAAATAAAAAAAAGATTCCAGCGGCGGTAATCCACTCTTGCTATCCAGCGACGGACGATCATCTCTCCAGCGATGTCTCATCTCATCCAGCGCAGCGATCCATCCTTCTTCTGTCTCCGTGGAGGAGACACTGCAAGGATTCCGGCGGCTGACGTTTCTTATATACGGAGGGCGGGGCCACCTGTCACCTGACCCCGCCCCCTCTGACGCAAGGGGAAACCCGGGGTTCCCCGTGACGTATAGGTGACCCCGCCCCCCTCTGATGTAACGGAAACCTGCCTGTGTTACATCAGAGGGGTGCGGGGTCACCCATACGTCACAGGGAACCCTGGGTTTCCCCTTGCGTCAGAGGGGGGCGGGGTCACCTGAAGGGTCTGGTTATGGATATTTAGGGGGAACCCCACGTCAAATTTTTTCTTAAATTTGAGGCAGGGTTCCCCTTAATATCCATACCAGACCTGAAGGGCCTGGTAATTGAATTTGGGGGACCCCCACGCTTTTTTATTTTATTTATTTATTTATTTTTTTATCAATGACTTTCAATGAGTGTTCTCTGTATTACGGGAGCCGACAATTCATAATAGCTGCGAGTGATTTTAAAGGACTTTTTTTCCTGCATAAATGACACTTTGTGCAGGGACAATTCTAAGCACGGGAAACATGCGCCCCTTCACAGGCATACTATAGACAACCCCCCCCCTACGAAATTTAAAGGAATATTACACTTTTATTGTTTCACTTTAATCATTATTAAAATCACTGCTCCCGAAAAAACGGCCGTTTTTAAAACTTTTTTTTGCATTGATCCATGTCCCCTGGGGCAGGACCCGGGTCCCCAAACACTTTTTAGGACAGTAACTTGCAGAATCTTTTCTCTCTGTCAAATCTTTTTTCTCTGTCGAATATTTTCTCTATATAATCTTGGACTAATAGAGGTAAGGTTAGGCACATTAGAACACAGGTTCTATAGACACAGATTGTTGTCAGAGTCATGTCGAATCTCCTATTCTATATCGAACTGTTGTAACAATGAAAACGAAAATAAAGCATTTATTTATGTCGGATCTTTCGTTTTTCGGATTTTGTGCTTTCGTTATCGTTTGTCAAAACGAAAACGAAAATAGCTGAAATTCGGACGAAAATGCATTCGGACAAAAACGAATGCACATGTCTAGTAGTTGGTCTCATGGTAGCTCTAGTAGTTTTTGGTCTCGTGGTCATGGTAGATCTAGTAGTAGTTATAGTTGTGGGTCTCATGGTAAATCTAGTAGTAGTTGGTGTCATGGTCTTGGTAGATCTAGAAGTTGTTGGTGTCATGGTAGATCTAGTAGTAGTTGGTTTCATGGTCATTGTAGATCTAGTAGTTGGTCTCATGGTCATTGTAGATCTAGTAGTTGGTGTCATGGTCTTGGTAGATCTAGTAGTAGTTGGTTACATTCATCTGGACTTGTTCTGTGGATACTCTGGCCCTAATTTTAATGATGTAGGAACTTGGTGTACGATAGGACCAGCAACCAGGGGTCTAAGTCATTTTATTTCTACAAGAGGAACCATGGTTTAGCTATGAGATCTTCAGGAGAACGACCTCCACACTCTGACAAGAACCTGTTTAGCAGCAGTGAACAGAAATGTTAAGAGGCCAAGTTGTGGGTTTCAGGATTTATTGGGGTGCCTGTACCCAGAAGTGTCAAGACCATTTGTTATCTGTTGGTCCAATAATTTTATTGGCTTTCCACCAAATGTGAACCTGAGCTGGAGGCTCCTGGTCTCTTTTCTCCATAATTTCTGTGCTCAGTTTTGATCTCTTCCTCTGGCAGGATATGGATTACTCGCGGATGGTTGAGCGTCTCCTGAAGTTGGCGGTAAGCCATAGTTCTCTTCACAGCATATAACCGGTGGTGCTTCCTTCTAGTCCTGAGTTCATTCTTCTCCTGGTTTCTTTTTAGGTCCCCAATCACCTGATCTGGCTCATCTTCTTCTACTGGTTCTTCCACTCTTCCATGAACTTTGTGGCGGAGTTGATGCGTTTTGGAGACCGGGAATTCTACAGGGATTGGTGGTGAGTTGGGGAGTGAGGTTCAGCTGATTCGCTTACTTATTGGCCATGACATTGTTTGGTAAGTTCACCTCCATTCTATGTGTCTTTCTCCTTCCCAGGAACTCCGAGACGGTGACCTACTTCTGGCAAAACTGGAACATCCCAGTACACAAATGGTGCAGCAGGTAAGAGGGATCTCTGGGGGATTAGTGAAGGAGATGGGATGGGTGGAGGAAAAGGGACAGGCGGGTGAAGGAGAAAGGTGGATAATGGAGGGACAAGTGGATGCGAAGTTATGGGTGAAGGAGTAGGATGGGTGAAGGAGAGTTACAAGTGAATGCGAAGGGGCAGTGAAGGAGGAGGGAGGAGAATGACAGGACAAGTGAATGAAGGAGAACGGATGGGTGAAAGAGGGATACAAGTGAAGGAGGATGGGATGGGTCAAGGAGAGGTACAAGTGAATGCAAAGGGGCGGTGAAGATAAGGTACGGGTGAAGGAGAAGGCAGGTAAGGGGCAGGGGCAGGGAATGGGTAAAATAGATGGGTACATGAAGGACTAGGGACAGGTGAAGGGGGCGGATGAAGAATAAGGGTGAGTAAAGAGGGGGGGATTTCAGCTGCCTCTTAGCTGTTGAACACTCGCTCATTGGGTTGTGTGGAGATGGAGGTGGTGCAGCTGGGATTATTGTGAAAGATATGGGAATATAAAGCAGGCTGTTGAGGGCGGGGGTGGTGATAACTGAACCGGGAGTCACTGGAACAATGACTGTTTTTGTGTCTCAGGCATTTCTACAAGCCAATGATGAGGGTCTCCAAGTGGGCCGCTCAGACTGCTGTCTTCTTCGGCTCTGCTTTCTTCCATGAGGTGAGTCTGAGAAGTACTGACCTATATCAGGAGTTGTGGCCCCTCCCAGGAAAGTAGGATTGTGGGGGATGTTCCGGCTGTACATCGGACAGGTTTGTGGAATTCAGTGGATTTTCAACCACGGTCATTTCCATTGGTGGATGTGGGGAGGAAATCATTTAAAACCATTCCATCCAAAATGGAATTTTTCAAGCATTTCCAACCCAATTTTTATCATTTACGAAAAGGAACCCAAGAAATATCTGTGGTTGACCATATTAGTTTGTGGCCAATATGATTGTATGTGCTGCTGCCAGCAGTTAAATATTGGAGGTGGGAGATGGGGCTCTAAAGAAAGGAATATGACAATCTGTATCCTAAAGTGGACCTTTCAGCCATTTTAAATACTTGAAGCTAAAAGCCCTCGCTTCTAGAAGGCACCATAAGATGTCTGTAACCTCCTAACATGTAAGGTCTCTGCTCAAGCTCCGGGAAGTCCATCCGGTGCTTCCTGCGATGGGTACTGGCTGGGCAGGAGTCCGTCTAACTTCTCACATACTGTGGATATGCATAGAGAAAGTTCACCACACACCTAGCAAAGCTATTAGTAAACAGGTGAAAGTAATCTCAGCCAGCTTCATCTAAAGCCACGCTTCAACGCGTTTCACCCCCATGATTGAGCTCCATGGGCGGGGTGAAATGCGTTGGCTGCTTGCCGTTTGATGAAGCTGGCTAAGTCTGCATTCACCGGTTTACTAATGGCTTTGCTGGGTGTGCAGTGACCTATCTCTATGCATATCTACAATAAAATGTCTGCTGTTACCTGTATTAGGCAGCAAAACCTCCTTCTGTGCACCTCCTGATTTGTTTGTTTGCTGCTAGGAACTTGCCTTCTGGGCTAAACCTGGCCAACCCACATGCCCCCGGAGAGTACACTTAGTGACCACAGAATAGGGAGCACAGAGGTGGATGTGCACAATGTTCAGGGACGTGAAGCCTAGTAACAGTGAAAGGAAATCAGGGGAATAGCAGCATCTAGGACCAAGTCTGACGTGTTTACAGGGATTTTAGGTTCTGACAAAAAAAAATCTTTCAGAAATCCTAATTTCTCAGTTTTCATTGAACATTGTTGACGCAGTGGCAGAAAAAATTTCCAAAAATGTGGCATTGGCACAGTGGCCATGTTTAGTAATGTCCGGGGCCCTTGTAAATGTGAAAGGAGATGATAAGGGTGACATCACTGTGTCTTCTCTCTGCAGTATCTGGTCAGCGTTCCTCTGAAGATGTTTCGGCTCTGGGCCTTCATGGGGATGATGTCACAGGTATGTATGATTCTTATTGGTGGGTTTTTCTCCTCCTCAGGGGTTGTGATTTCACAGGTTTGTATAATTCTTTTTCAGGCAGATTGTGATGTCACAGATTTGTATAGTTGTTGGTGGGTTTTCTTCCTCCTCGGAGGTTGTGATTTTACAGTTTGAATGTTTATTTGTGTGGTTTGTATTGATTGGTCCTTTTTGGTGGGTTCTGATATCAGAGGTTTGTATTGATGTTTGTTTGGTTCTTATCGGTAGGTTTTCTCTTCCTCGGGGGTTGTGATGCTAAAGTTTAGATGATTCTTATTTGGGAGGTTTGTGTAGATGGGTTTTTTTCCTCCTCGGGGGTTGTGATGTGCCAAGTTTTGTATTCTTGTTGGATTTCCACCTCGGGGGTTGTGATGTGCCAAGTTTTGTATTCTTGTTGGCTTTTCTCCTCGGGGGTTGTGATGTGCCAAGTTTTGTATTCTTGTTGGGTTTTTTCCTCCTCGGGGTTGTGATGTGCCAAGTTTTGTATTCTTGTTGGGTTTTTTCCTCCTCGGGGGTTGTGATGTGCCAAGTTTTGTATTCTTGTTGGGTTTTTTCCTCCTCGGGGGTTGTGATGTGCCAAGTTTTGTATTCTTGTTGGGTTTTTTTCCTCCTCGGGGGTTGTGATGTGCCAAGTTTTGTATTCTTGTTGGATTTTCTCCTCGGGGGTTGTGATGTGCCAAGTTTTGTATTCTTGTTGGATTTTCTCCTCGGGGGTTGTGATGTGCCAAGTTTTGTATTCTTGTTGGTTTTTTTTTCCTCCTCGGGGGTTGTGATGTGCCAAGTTTTGTATTCTTGTTGGGTTTTCTCCTTGGGGGTTGTGATGTGCCAAGTTTTGTATTCTTGTTGGGTTTTTTCCTCCTCGGGGGTTGTGATGTGCCAAGTTTTGTATTCTTGTTGGGTTTTTTCCTCCTCGGGGGTTGTGATGTGCCAAGTTTTGTATTCTTGTTGGGTTTTTTTTCCTCCTCGGGGGTTGTGATGTGCCAAGTTTTGTATTCTTGTTGGATTTTCTCCTCGAGGGTTGTGGTGTGCCAAGTTTTGTATTCTTGTTGGGGGTTTTTTCCTCCTCGGGGGTTGTGATGTGCCAAGTTTTGTATTCTTGTTGGGTTTTCTCCTCGGGGGTGTGCTTCACAGGTTTGTATGATTCTTACCGATGGGTTTTCTACGCCTCTGGAGTTGTGATGTTACAGTTTGGATGGTTCTTGTGTGGTTTGTATTGGTGGATTTCCTCTACCTCTAGGGGTTGTGATGTCACAAGTTTGTATAATTCTTTTGTTGGATTTTTCTCTTCCCCAAAGATTGTGATGTCACAGAATTGTATATTTATTTTTGTTGGGTATTTCTATGCCTCTGGGGTTATGATGTTGCAGTTTGGATGGTTCTTATTTGTGGGTTTTCTCCTCCTTGGGGGTTGTGATATTGGAGGATTGTATGATTCTGATTGATGGGTTGTTTCTCCTCATGAGGGGTTGTTATATCACATGTTTATATGATTCTTATTGGTAGTTTTTGTTTTCTCCTCCTAAGAGCCGGTTCACACAGGGGCAACAAACGTGACTTCCAGCGTGACTTTGGGAGACAACTTGGACACGACTTGAGTATGAATTACAGCGTGACTTGGGGCAACTTACAACGCGACTTGAAGTTGCCTCCAGGACAGGGGACTTTGCCAGTGGCCAATCACATAATAATCAGCTCTGTGGGGGGGGGAGGGGTTTGCCTATAAAACGATTTTTACTTCCCAGAAAGTTGCTTGTTAAGACCGGGGAATCGACTTGGAGGCGTCTTCCATTGAAATCAATGGGTACCAGTTGGATTGAAGTCGTACAGGAATCTTTTCTGAAGTCAGAGCGACTTCAGTGGTGTGCATGAAGGCGGCTCCATTCACTTCCATTGATTTTCTCAACCATGCGACTTGAAGTCGGATCCCAGGTGGCCCCTGTGTGAACCGGCTCTCAGTGGTTATGATGAAGTTAGTAGTATTTTTATTGGTGAGTTTTCACCTCAGGGTTTTGTGTTTGATTCTTATTGGTGGGTTTTTGTTTTCCTCAGGTGTTGTGATGTCCCAAGTTTATTGTATTTTAATTGATGAGTTTTCTCCTTGGCTGTTGTGCTTCATGGGCTTCCATGATTCTTATTGGTAGGTTTTCTCCTCAGGGGCCGTGATGCTCCAGGTTTGTATAATTTGTGTTGGGTTTTCACTTCTTCAGAGGTTGTGTTGTCACGTGTCTGTATGCTTATTGGTGGGTTTTCTCCTCCTCAGGGGTTGTGATGCTAAAGTTTAGATGGTTCAGATTTGAGAGGTTTGTATTGATGGGTTTTCTCCTCCTCAGTTGTTGTGATGTCCCAAGTTTGTAAGATTATTTTTGGTGGATTTTTCACTTTCTCAAAGATTGTGATGTCAGATTTGTATAGTTGTTGTTGGTAGGTTTTGTCCTCCTCAGGGGTTGTGATGTCACAGGTTTGAATGCGTCTTTTTATTCGATTTTTCTCCTCCGCAAAGACTGTGATGTCACAGATTTCATAGCTTTTATTGGTGGGTTTTCTCCTCCTGGGTTTGTGATGTCCCAAGTTTGTAGTATTCTTGTCGAGTTTTCGCCTTGTGGGTTGTGCTTCACATGTTTATATGATTCTTTTTAGTTTTTTTTTTGTTTTGTTTTTCTGTTTTGTTTTTCTCTCCTCCTCAGGGGTTATGATGTTAGTCTAGATCAGGAATGTGCAATTAGCGGACCTCCTGCAAAACTACAAGTCCCATCAGGCCTCGGCCTCTGGGTGTCATGCTTGTGGCTGTCAGTCTTGCTATGCCTCATGGGACTTGTAGTTCTGCAACAGCTGGAGGTTCCGCTAATTGCATATCCCTGATCTAGATGGTTCTCATTTCAGAGGTTTGTAGAGATGGATTTTGTCTTCCTTGGGGGTTGTGATGTCCCAAGTTTGTAGTATTCTTATTGGTGTCTTCTCCTCAGGGGTTGTTTTTTTTTTTTTTATTGGTTTGTATGATTCTTATTGGTGGGTTTTCTCCTTCTCAGGGGTTGTGTCACAGGATTGTATGATTCTTTTTGGATTGTTCTCTTCAACGATTGTGATGTCACATATTTGTATAGTTATTATTGGTAGGTTTTCTCCTCCCTCAGCAGTTGTGATGTCACAGGTTTGTATGATTCTTATTGGGGTTTTCGCCTCTTCTTCAGGGGTTGTGATGTCACATGTCTGTTGGATTATTATTGGTGGCTTTTCTCCTTCTCGGGGATTGCGTTGTCAAAGAATTGTACAATTCTTATTTGTGTAATTATTTTATATATTTTTTTGGCTTCCTGCAGATTCCTCTGGCCTGGTTTGTGGGACGATTTCTCCGAGGGAATTATGGGAATGCGGCCGTATGGATCTCCCTGATTATTGGGTAGCCGATCGCAATTCTCATGTATGTACATGATTACTACATCCTGAACCATGAGAAGGGTCCGTGATTCCATTACTGCCCCCCCTGCAGATATGTTCTCATTTTTAACCTTGGTGGAGGAGCAAATCTCTGAGCCACGTGCCTTTCCCGAAGCCTCGAATTCCCAACCAATCAAGTCATAATTCTGATTACCAGCACTATGGTGGGAATGTTATGAAGGATAGACACTTGTATGAACTCCACTCTGGTCTCTACAACCAGGAGGACACCATCTCTCCAGACTTGCTCTGCGGCAGCCTGAAATCAAGGCCTAACCTGTACTTTTCCAGATCCATCTCCTGCTTGATGCTCCGCTCCTCCAACACTAGATCTAATTCTCTCGAGATGTGCCTTCCGTCCAAGACTTGGTCCCACCTCCGTCCAGGAGCCAGTTGGTTCCCCAGAGACTTCCTACATCCGTCCAAGTTTCAGTCTACTCCTCCTCTATGCTGAGAGATCCTCATTTAAAGACCTTAGGCTTCCATAATGAAATATTCATTGGAGGGCCCTGCCAACTTCTGCACTCTCTCTGCTTTTTTTTTTGTTTGTTTTTTTTAAAAGATTTTCTGCTTGTTTAATTTCACCAAAGATGTCAATCACCTATTAAAGCGGGAGTCCGCCGGGACTCCGCGTTTTTTTTTTTTTTTTAAAGTCAGCAGCTACAAATACTGCAGCTGCTGACTTTTAAAATAGTGACACTTACCTGTCCAGCGCGCCCGCGATGTCGGCACCCGAAGCCGATCTCTAGATCGACACTCGAGTGCTGCCGCCGCCATCTTGGGTATGGGAATCAGGAAATGGAGCCTTTCGGCTTCATTTCCCGGTTCCCTACTGCGCATGCGCGAGCCGCGCTGCGCAATGAGGACGGTCCCCGCTGCCTCTGGGAGCTGTGTGTTTCCCAGCAGGCAGCGGGGCACTTGCGGAAGGGGGCGGGCACTTGCGGAAAGGGGCGTAATGTACGCCCCTTTCCTGCAGAGAGCTAGCCCGGAAGTGGGTGCAGTTACCTGGATTATCCAGGTAACTGCACCCCCCTCCCCCCTGAAAGGTGCCAATTGTGGCGCCGGAGGGGGGGAGGAATCCGATGAGCGGAAGGTCCATTTTAGGGTGGACCTCCGCTTTAACACTGAATCTGTCCGCTCTGTTCACACCGGGCCTCCCACACTCCATCACCAGCCTTGTTCGGTCCGACCTTTTATCTGATCAACACTTGACGGGTCTCTCACGCGGTGCTGCCCACAATGCAATAATTCTTTGCCCTGTAGTGCTGCCGGTGATTTTTAAACCTGTGTGAGCGTTTGTCTTGTTTCGTGTGTGTGGAGCCACGTCTGATTTGTCGGCTCCAGGTTGGTACACATTTTTGGAAAATAATGATTAAAGTTGTTTTTTTGTTTTGAACGTCTGGTGTGTACGAGTTCCTGTATGAAGAAGGCGAGCTCCTGCTAAAGGTTCCGCCTAGAGCGGTGCTCGCACCCTCCATGCCTTGTCTCCTCAGCGATTGTGTTATAATGGGACGTTGGAGGACACCAACCTTCATTTATGGGTGTTTTGGGCCTTGCCAGTTCTGTACAAAAAAAAATCCACCAGAAACATTTGAGGAGATTTACTAAAATACGAGAGTGCAAAATCTGCATAGTAACCAATCGGCTTCCAGGTTTTATAGTCAAAGCTTTATTGAACAAACTGAAGTTAGAAGCCGATTGGCTGAACCAGATTTCGCACTCTCCGGGTTTGTAAATCTCCCCCTTAGTGTGGAGTAGATGCAGCATTTACTATGGCAGAAACTAGAGTGCGGATCACCAGCTGCCAGTTGGGGGAGACGGTAAACGTTCCTGCCGGCCAGTCATTAAACTTTCTATAATCTGTTTATGAAATTGGAGGTTATTCTGAGCTGCGGCACCGCTGCCAATTTACCTATCTGAATATTTAGCATATGAATCGCTGTCACCTATCACATGGCACCAGAATAAATCCTTACCTATGTGCACCAAAACACCCGCCCCAGATATGACTTACCACTGAACACCTCAAGTAGTTTGTGTCTCTGCCCCTCCCACAAGGGGCAGATTTTCCATGCAGTAGTTTGTGTCTCTGCCCCTCCCACCACAAGACCTCCCTCTGACACAGAGCTTACACATGACCTCACTCTCACAGCAACATGGGGAGGTAATGCAACCAAGGTGTGTGTGTGTGTGTGTGTGTTGGGGGGGATTACTACTCTTCTTGTTGTTGCCCTGAACAGTCCTCACCCCTATGGGTAATACTGGAGAACACTTCCCACCAGCCACACACACACACACCAAGGGAAGGGGGACGCCTACCACACAGCAAGCCAGGAGCTGGATCTTAACTCTTATCAGGACCGGAGTCCAGCAGGATATATTCTACACATTCCATATCCCGGGACTAGCGCCCCCATATGGTGGGAGGGACTGTGGCAATGTTGCAGTATATGGACCCCCTGGTGAGTGCACAATGAGAAGGATGTTGGCTCCTCCTTTAGGAAGTGATAGATCAGGAGAAACATTCTGTAGGAGTCAGATACTCAGTGTGGTCAGCCAAAGCTTCAGCATGACAGCCAGGGAACCGGCGTTCTCAGGAGAAGAGACCACCAATGGCGGCCTCTCCTCCCTGGACTGAGTCCCTTTACACCTGGAAATACATCAGCCATCACTGGAGGTCCTCCGAGGCCACACAGACCTCTGCCCATCATACACATCCAATCAGTGCAGAGACAGAAAAACGGACACACACAGAGGCAAGAGAATATTTATTGCAAAAACAAAGAGAACCTGTCAGTGACTGCGGCCATAACTTAACATAACTTAACATAACAGTAGTGACTGCAGCCAGACTTCTTCATAACTTAACATAACATAACAGTAGTGACTGCGGCCAGAATTCTTCATAACTTAACATAACTTAACATAACAATGAGAAGGATGTTGGCTCCTCCTTTAGGAAGTGATAGATCAGGAGAAACATTCTGTAGGAGTCAGATATTCGGTGTGGTCAGCCAAAGCTTCAGCATAACAGCCAGGGAACCGGCGTTCTCAGGAGAAGAGACCACCAATGGCGGCCTCTCCTCCCTGGACTGAGTCCCTTTACACCTGGAAATACATCAGCCATCACTGGAGGTCCTCCGAGGCCACACAGACTTCCGCCCATCATACACATCCAATCAGTGCAGAGACAGAAACACGGACACAGAGGCAAGAGAATATTTATTGCAAAAACAAAGAGAACCTGTCATAACATAACTTAATATAACTTAATATAACTTAATATAACTTAACATAACTTAACATAACTTAACATAACTTAACATAACATAACTTAACATAACAGTAGCTGCAGAGAAGTAACTTCACCGTATAAAACTATCCCAAGAAGAGAGGCTGCCGGAGCGATCATTGCTGGAAAACACACAACACATGTTGTCAGAGAGCGAGACGGGACACAGGTTGTCAGAAACGGGGGGAGGGGGGGGAGAGAGAGATGGGACAGAAGGTTGTCAGGGAGCAATCCTGCAGATGAATGAGACAGAAGCATAGGGAGATGGGTAATGAATACAGGAAGTGGTGGGTTCTGGGGACACAGAGGGAATAAGTAACAATGCAGGAAGTGGGGGACAGAGAGAATGATGGGTAACAATACAGGAAGAGGGGGGGTGATGGGTAACAATACAGGAAGTGGGGGGGGGGGACACAGAGGGAATGGTGGGTAGTAACACAGGAAGTGGGGGGAGGGGGACACAGGGAAAGGTCAGGACACTCACCTTGTTCTTGGTCTGTACCGGGAGGTAAAGTTTGAACTCTGCTGGGAGCTCGTCCTCGGAATACAGGCGATCGGAGAAGTAGACTCTTCTAATCCGGCAATTGGCATGTATCTGAGGAGGGAAACATTTGATCCTTTAAATCCTTTTCCTTGAGGGACACAAATGTAATGACTATTGGGTTATACTGCGGTCTATGGGAAGATTGACCATCGGGCATCATGTACAGCAGGGATATGCAATTAGCGGACCTCCAGCTGTTGCAGAACTACAAGTCCCATGAGGCATAGCAAGACTGAGAGGCAGAGGCATGATGGGACTTGTAGTTTTGCAACAGCTGGAGGTCCGCTAGATGCAGATCCCTGATGTACAGGCTTCTCCTTCTCATACATTAAGGGACACAGGAATCCAGATACTGTTGGGAAGTCAAGAAACAGTCCAACTGAGGGGCAGACAACAGGCAACAACCGCTATCAGACCGAAGAAACAGAGCCGGGGATTATCTGCAGCCGAACAACCACCTTAAGGACAAACACCAGAATCAGACACCTACCTGAGGATCAATCTGATGCTGAAGACAAAGATAGAAAGAGTCATCCCCACCTTGGGGCTCCATGTAGAAGGGAAGCACCAAATCCTGGACCAAGCGTCAAGCTAACCAGAACCCACCAGAACCAGATGGAACAACCAATCACAGGTAGGGAAGAAAAGGCTCACAACCTGATGAGAACAATGAGTGGGGTCATGGCCTGTGAGGTAACAGGTCCCGAGAAGGAACCGCAGGAAAAACAGGTCCTGACTTGTAGGAACCGGCAGTCTAAGTAGGAAGGGGACTCCTGGGATCGAGAGACAAGATCTGTGTGTCTATAGAGCTTGTCTGGCCAGACAACTGACCTCACTAAGCGAGACTTACCAAGGAAAGTCCCAGCTACAACGCAACAGTCTACAAGTATTGTGAAGGGACAGCAGAGAAGTCAGGGTTCAATACCACAAAGTCCTCGAGACTGAAGGGGTAGGAGGCAGGGAAGCACTGCTGGGGGGCATGGGAGCACCACCACACGGCTGAACAGGAGATGGACGTTAGACCCCTAACCCCAGAACGAGGAGATGGGAACAACCAGAAAAGAGCTGAGGATGCAGCCTATACATCGGGGGTGCCCAACCTTTTGAGGAGAGAGGGCCACTTTATCGACTTGGTAACCGGTCGTGGGCCACAAGGAGCGTAAAGTGGGGGATGGCAGGTCTCTGCATACGTAGAGTAGACACGTATGCAACCTGCTCTACCCCAAGGGCCCTCCGATCCCCCCAGACAGAAAGGGACAGATCGCCTTCTATTTTTTTTTTTTTTTTAAAGGAGATCTGGTTTGGGCGGCACAGTGGTGTAGTGGGTGGCACAGTGGTGTAGTGGGTAGCACTCTCGCCCAGCAGTAAGAAGGGTCGCTGGTTCAAATCTCAACCATGACCCTACTCCCTGGAATTTGCATGTTCTCCCTGTAACTGCGTGGGTTTCCTCCGGGTACTCCGGTTTCCTCCCACACTCCGAAGACATGCAGGGAGGTTAATTGGCTTCTGTCCAAAATTAGCCCTAGTATATGAATGGGGACCTTGGATTGTGGCTCCTTGAGGGTAGGGAGCAATGAGAGTGTGCAATGTACAGGGATAGGGGTAGACACTCACTCAGGATGAACTGGATGGACTGGTGTCTTTATGCAACCTTACTAACTATGGTTGCAGATAGGCGGGTGTAGCAGACAACTCCGTTTACATCTGCCGCTCTATAGAGGTGAATGGAGAGTCCGTCTGAGTCCACCTGAAAAAACAGACAGGCAGGTGGACCCAATCGGACCGATCGTGTGAAAGGGGTCTGAGGCTGCTTCACACTGATGCACAGCGGTTTACCTGACCTCAATCTTCACTTCTTCCTCAGGATTCCTGCAGCTGCCTGGTACTGCTGGTGGGTACTGGTACTGCTGGCTGGTAAGGATGGTGGGTACTTCTGGCTGGTACTGACACTGGTGGCTGCTGTCCCAGATTGCGGGTTGCTTTGTCCCGACCTGCCATCCCCGAGCATAATTGTGACAGAAGCATGCAGCTAGAGTAGAGAGCAGAGCCTCAGGAGAAGTACTGACGGTATCACTCCGCCTGTGAAGGAGGCGGCACTATACAGGAAGCATCGGCTCTGCTTCCTCTAGCGGCCGCTCTGTTCTTCACACTAATGCTTGGAGATGGCGGGTCGGGAACCCGCGATCTGGGCTTGCTGACCCGCCATCTTACAGCAAGACATGGCAGACCAGCGGTTGGGCACCCCTGCTATACATCCTCACCGATACACAAGAGGCGCCTTTGACGGAAACTGTAGCACAAACCTTCCTATCCCTGACCTCAAGCCATCGGTCTACAAACGTTCCCGATCACTCAAGATCCAGTGAAGCTTCAGCACCCATTGGGCACAGAACAGAAATGTTACATTCATCTGAAGGAAAAACAAGGGAAAGCACCCCCAGGGGACTGCAAATCAGCCCAGGAAAGAGAACCCCATCTCCTGGAGGACAGGTCCCCCAAAGTCCTTGAGGCCTTCCCTGTACCTTGGAAAAGAAATCCAGACTCAAGCGTTCTGCCCATGGACAATCCAGACACACGGGGCCCTCCAACGAACACCCAGATGTGTGACCCTCCTCCATGACTAGAAGTTACCAGCTGGGAGGAACCAGCTCCCCAGGAATGTCCCTTAAAGGGATGAGTGTGGTGAGACAGAAGTCGGGATACTTCTACTGACATAGAATGAGCTTCCATTACTTCTTGGCAGTATCTAGATGGTGTTCAGTCTGAGCCACGACCACTACAGATCAGCATTCCATCATGGAGAAGAAGCGTTCTGGGGGAGCAGAAAGCAACCTGAGATAATGGATTCCCCAACCACAAAGACCATCCGGATATGAGGAGAAGAATCCTTACCATCCCCCGATTGAGAGGCTGAATAATCACAGCAGGAAATACTCAGTCCATAGAGGCAGACATGTTGGACCACTTAGGAAGTGGACCTGAAGTGGGCCGTTAGATGGAAAAAAAAAAGGGAGAGGTCTCTGGAGGTAAGGGACACCCCGGCCGAGGAGAGAGGCCGTTTCTTGTCCTATGATGAGGGACCCCGGGAGGTAGACAGGCTATGGACCTGCCCTACGAGGGACGGCGTTTGTTACCAACTCCTACAGAAACCTGACAGAGCAGATCTGGGCATTACCAGGTGGGTTCCGGGACCCTCAAAGTTGTGTTCAGTCCTCACAGTGGAATAGAGAATGCAGTGACAGCAGGCCGGTGACCCTCTGGAGGCCGGTGACCCTCTGGTGGCCGGTGACCCTCTGGAGGCCGGTGATCCTCTGGAGGCCGGTGACCCTCTGGAGGCCGGTGATCCTCTGGAGGCCGGTGACCCTCTGGAGGCCGGGGACCCTCTGGAGGCCGGTGACCCTCTGGAGGCCGGTGACCCTCTGGAGGCCGGTGATCCTCTGGAGGCCGGTGACCCTCTGGAGGCCGGTGATCCTCTGGAGGCCGGGCAGTAACCATTGTATTAGTAAGAGGCAGAAGTCTCTTGTAATTGTGAGGTAATGAGGCTGTAGGGACCAGAGTCAGAAGCAGGGCCTGCAGCCGGTGGTCTGATGAAGGACTGACTATGCAGAAGGCGAGGAAGGGAATTTAGAGCCTCTGTGGTCGGAATCTGCAGGGAATTGGGGGAATTTGTCCTGAAGGTCTGGTCTGTGTAAGTGCAGAAGAAGCCCCAATGATAGAGGAGATGTGGCCCTTCCATGAGGTAGACCTAATAATCGGTCCTCAGAGGGTACAGAGTGACCCCCCGGAACCATTAGTGAGTTGGTGTCCCCGTAGAGCAGGACTGTCCCCTGGATGGAGGTGAAGTGACAAGGCTCTCAGCCAATCACAAACCAAGGTAGCTGGTGCTGAGGGTGAGCAGGCCCCTGTAGGTGGCAGTATGATGGACAGTAAATTGAAGCTCCACGTGGTGCGTTTGCAGTACGGGATGACGTGTCCTCTACACACTAGTGGGAAGGAGCTCAGAGCGCACACGACACTCCGCCCAGCAGGTGGCGCAAGCGCTCCGTCTTTCAGGGTCATCCCTTTTAGCGGGTAATCTGAGTGATGGAAAACGCTCACTCCCGATGTTCAGCCCCGACCTCCTCATCAGAGACAAGCGGTGAGGCGATGCCACGGCTCTGGACCCAGAGAGCCCTCCATGGGCAACCTTTCCCCGTACACCAAGGTGTGGAAAGCATCAGAAATGCAGAGCCCGGGGCCCGCAGGTCACTCAGACTATCCCCGCACATCCAGTCCTGGGGGGGCAGGTATGACACTCCAGAGTCTGAGAAGAGGAATCCCGACTGAAGACAAAGAATCCAAACATTTCATGGAAGTAAAAGAGCCGGAAAAGCTGGAGAGATTCTCCTCCTCAGACTTCCATCCGCCGGGGACACCAGCAAAACACTGAGGCATGCTGGGTGGAGGAGGGGATTTCAGCGTCTAATCCTCCTGTAGGGAGCAGAATAACCCGACAGTATCTGAATCCCTGTGTCCCCAAATGGATGAGAGACAGAAATGAATGACCGCGTTCCACGGGCATGAGAGTGGTCCGCCACCCAGAGTATGCGCGCGTGCATGGGCCGCCACCCAGAGTGTGCGTGTATGGTGAATTATGTGGGTGTAATTGTGAGATGTACAGAGGGGGGGACATTCCATGTTAGTGTGCAAAGATTTCACAGTGCTGAATACACAAACTACTTCATGCAGGGACAGTATTCTGGATGCACACACACACCCGGGAGGACAGTATTCCGGACGCACATACACAACCGGGGAGGACAGTATTCTGGATACACACACACCCGGGAGGACAGTCTTCCGGACGCACACACACAACCAGGGGAGGACAGTACTCTGGACGCACGCACGCATGCACGCACACACACACACCCGGGGAGGACTGTATTCCGGACGCACACACACACACACACACACACACACCCGGTGAGGACAGTATTCCGGACGCACATAAACAACCGGGGAGGACAGTATTCCAGACGCACATGCACAACCAGGGAGGACAGTACTCCGGACGCACATACACACACACCCGGGGAGGACAGTATTCCGGACGCACACACACACCCGGGGGAGGACAGTATTCCGGACGCACACACACACACACACACACACACACCCGGGGGAGGACAGTACTCCGGACGCACACACACACCCGGGGGAGGACAGTATTCCGGACGCACACACACACCCGGGGGGGAACAGTATTCCGGACGCGCACACACACCCCCGGGGGAGGACAGTATTCCGGACGCACACACACACACACACACACACACCCGGGGGAGGACAGTATTCCGGACGCGCGCACGCACGCACACACACACACACAACCGGGGAGGACAGTATTCCGGATGCACACACACACCCGGGGAGGACTGTATTCCAGACGCACACACACAACCAGGGAGGACAGTACTCCGGACGCGCGCACACACACACACACACACACACACACACACACACCCGGGGGAGGACAGTATTCCGGACGCACACACACACCCGGGGGAGGACAGTATTCCGGACGCGCACACACACCCCCGGGGGAGGACAGTATTCCGGACGCACACACACACACACACACACACACCCGGGGGAGGACAGTATTCCGGACGCGCGCACGCACGCACACACACACACACAACCGGGGAGGACAGTATTCCGGATGCACACACACACCCGGGGAGGACTGTATTCCAGACGCACATACACAACCAGGGAGGACAGTACTCCGGACGCGCGCACACACACACACACACACACACCCGCGGGAGGACAGTATTCCGGACGCACACACACACCCGGGGGAGGACAGTATTCTGGACGCACACACACACACCCGGGGAGGACAGTATTCCGGACGTGCGCACACACCTAGGAGGACAGTGTTCCAGACGCACATACACACACCCGGGGAGGACAGTATTCCGGACGCACACACACACCTGGGGAGGACAGTATTCCGGACGCACACACACACCCGGGGGAGGACAGTATTCTGGACGCACACACACCCGGGGAGGACAGTATTCCGGACGCACATACACACCCGGGGAGGACAGTATTCCAGATGCACACACACACCTGGGGAGGACAGTATTCCGGACGCACATACACACACCCAGGGAGGACAGTATTGCGGACGCACATACCTGTACACGCAGGGTCTCAATATAATTGGTGCCATACGCCCGGCGGGTGAAGTCGGAGAGGTTGAATTGGATTTGGTTCCAGCCGTCATCCAGTCTCATTGGCATCGTACAGATGAACGGCTTCACCCGCGTTGTGCTCTGATAATTACTCGCCCGGAACCTTCTCCGCACGTTCTTATCATCCAAAACCTGGAGGGGGAGAGACACCCAACACGGGTCACCACGTCTGCTTCACCCTGCAGTGGGAGGGGCATACTCCGGGTCTTACAGTTCTCTCCCGTCACCCTGCAGTAGGAGGGGTATACTCCGGGTCTTATAGTTCTCTCCTGTCACCCTGCAGTCGGAGGGGCATACTCCGGGTCTTACAGTTCTCTCCCGTCACCCTGCAGTAGGAGGGGCATACTCCGGGTCTTACAGTTCTCTCCTGTCACCCTGCAGAAGGAGGGGCATACTCCGGGTCTTATAGTTCTCTCCTGTCACCCCTCAGTGGGAGGGGCATACTCCGGGTCTTATAGTTCTCTCCTGTCACACCGCAGTGGGAGGGGCATTCTCCGGGTCTTATAGTTCTCTCCCGTGTCACCCCTCAGTGGGAGGGGCATACTCGGGGTCATATACTTCTCTCTCGTGTCACCCCTCAGTGGGAGGGGCATACTCCGGGTCTTATAGTTCTCTCCCGTGTCACCCCGCAGTGTGAGGGGCATACTCTGGGTCTTATAGTTCTCTCCCGTGTCACCCCTCAGTGGGAGGGGCATACTCCGGGTCTTATAGTTCTCTCCCGTGTCACGACGCAGTGGGAGGGGCATACTCCGGGTCTTATAGTTCTCTCCTGTCACCCTGCAGTGGGAGGGGCATACTCTGGGTCTTATAGTTTTCTCAGGTCACCCTGCAGTGGGAGGGGCATACTCTGGGTCTTATAGTTTTCTCAGGTCACCCTGCAGTGGGAGGGGCATACTCCGGGTCTTATAGTTCTCTCCTGTCACCCTGCAGTGGGAGGGGCATACTCTGGGTCTTATAGTTTTCTCAGGTCACCCTGCAGTGGGAGGGGCATAAATGATTGTAAAGGTGGGAATCTCACCTGCACCTCGAATGTAAAATATTTTTTCACATTTTTGATTATCATGACCAGGTAGGGGAGTTTGATCCCGAGTGTCTTCTTGGGGTCAGCCGGACACGTAATGTACGTAGTACTGAAAGAAGACAGAGGAGACACGGTGTCAGTTCAATATCACCCGCCAGCTACTGCCCGCAATACCCGCCAGCTACCGCCCGCCCGCAATACCCACCAGCTACCGCCCCCCACCAATGCCCGCCAACTAGCGCCCCCCCACCATCACCAGCTAGCCACCATTCCACAGGCTACCGCCCCCCCCTTCATCAGCCAGCTACCACCACCCCCCCCAGCCAGCTACCGCCCCCCACCTAACTGTTACCAGCCAGCTACTGCAGCCTCCCCCCCCTCCTTCACCATCACCAGCCAGCTACCGGCCCCACCCCCCTGCCATGGTGTGTGCGGCTCCACCTACAGACATGTTGTGGTATGACACTCACGCGACGTTTGTTCCCTCCACCTCCAGGACCAGGGACTGGATGTCATTGTCTGTAATCCTCTTTATGTGGCCATTCCGTACCTGTACAGAGAAAGGTGGCAGATAAAGGTGGGGGGTCTGATAACAGAAGGGGGCCCTCCCCCACACCCGGAGGACAAATGTTCCCACCAATACCTCTTTGCTCGGGTGAGATCAATCTGATATTTATGAAATATTCTAATAGAATAATGTGTACATATATAAGGGGGGAGGGCTAGAAAAGACTAAGAGACACGGCTCAGTCCACGCCTCACCGTGACCGAGGATCCGCGTTCCACAAGGTGTGTGCCGGGGGGGGGGGGGGGAGCTGCCGTGTGACCACAAGGTGTGTGCAAGATTGAGAGATCATCATCAGCATTCAGACTTTATAAAGAATGCAACAAAAAGTGTAAGGGTGAGATAAGGACAGCTACGATAGAACATGAAAGACACAAAGCGGAGGAGAGCAAAAAAATCCCAAGAAATTCTTTAAATATATAAACAGTAAAAAGGAGGACAGACCATATTGGAATGGAACGGTTCCCCAGACGATGTCATTCTTGTGACGAAGCGTGCATCGGGAGGAGTTTGACATGCTGACGTCACCGCGTACGGGAGTCATAGCGCACGGGCGTCCACACATAGCAATCGATGCTCCTGTGATCTTGCAAGTTATATATAAATCGGGAGTTTCCTGGTATATGAGAGTCTGCTACATATTTCCTCCATACATGTTGGAGTCTGGATTCCCGGAAATATCTGGTTTGGGGTGGAGCCCCCGTGGTTGACATCTATTGGCTGCCTACTGTGATGTGCTTTTTGGGGTTATAAGCGGGTAAGGCTTCAATCCCTCAGGGGTGGCACGTGCTGGTGGACTTCACGTGGTGGGCGGTGTGCGTTCCTCCTGAGGCCGCGTACACACGGGCGGACTGTTCGCCCGACTTTGTTTGTCAAACAGTTTCGGCAAACAGTCCGCTCAAAATTAGCATGGACGGACATGGCCACACACGGCACTTTTTGAGCTGACTGTTTCAGCGAACTGTTTGCCAAACAGTTCGCTCAACTTTTGAAATGAACGGACTTGCCCACGTAAGGCGGAGGCAAATCCGCCCATTTCGAGCGCGTGTACAGGTAGGCGGGGCCCGCGAAGGAAACGTTGCGGGCTCCGCCGCCTGGAATGGACTTAAAGGGGAACCCCAACGCCGAAAAAAATCGGCGTGGGGTCCCCCCAAAGTCCACAACAGACCCTTGTCCGAGCACGTTACCCGGCCGGCCAGGAAAGGGGGGCGAGCGAGCGCGCCCCCCCTCCTGAGCCGTACCAGGCCGCGTGCCCTCAACATGGGGGGGTGCCTTGGGGAAGGGGGGGCCACGCGGCCCCCCCACCCCAAAGCACCTTGTCCCCATGTTGATGAGGACAAGGGCCTCTTCCCGACAACCCTGGCCGTTGGTTGTCGGGGTCTGCGGGCGGGGGGCTTATCGGAATCCGGGAGCCCCCTTTAAGAAGGGGGCCCCCGGATACCGGCCCCCTACCCTATGTGAATGAGTATGGGGTACAATGTACCCCTACCCATTCACCTGTGAAATAAAGTACAAAAAAAACACAACACAGGGAAAAAATATTTTATTGCACAGCTCCGGGGGTCTTCCGTCTTCGGGGGTCTTCTCGCCGGACTCCTCCGCTATCTTCGTGTAGCTCTTTTACTAGCGGAGGAGCCCGGCTTTCTTCCTCCCCGCCGCCGGCCTCTTCTCCCGACTTCGGGGGTCTTGTCCCCCTCTTCGGTTCTTCTGCCGGGCCACCGCGCCTTCTTGTAGCTCTTTTGCAGGCGGTGGCCCGGTCTTCTGTCGCCGCTGCCTTCCGTTCTTCTGTCGCCGCCTTCGGTTCTTCTGCCGGGCCACCGCGCCTTCTTGTAGCTCTTTTACAGGCGGTGGCCCGGTCTTCTGTCGCCGCTGTCGCTGTCGCTGTCGCCGTCGCCGCCTTCCGTTCTTCTTCTTCTTCTTGTTCTTCTTCTTCTTCCCCAGGAGATGTTGACACGTCGCTCTCTCCGGCCGGAATGCCAGAGCCGCGCTGTGCGGTCACTTATATAGTGACAATGGGGCGGTGTCACATGGTATATGTCACATGGGTTGGTCACATGGGTTGATGTCACATGGGGACTATGACATCGTAAGGGGGCGGGGTCACCATGTGACCAACCCATGTGACATATACCATGTGACACCGCCCCATTGTCACTATATAAGTGACCGCACAGCGCGGCTCTGGCATTCCGGCCGGAGAGAGCGACGTGTCAACATCTCCTGGGGAAGAAGAAGAAGAACAAGAAGAAGAAGAAGAACGGAAGGCGGCGGCGGCGACAGCGACAGCGGCGACAGAAGACCGGGCCACCGCCTGTAAAAGAGCTACAAGAAGGCGCGGTGGCCCGGCAGAAGAACCGAAGGCGGCGACAGAAGAACGGAAGGCAGCGGCGACAGAAGACCGGGCCACCGCCTGTAAAAGAGCTACAAGAAGGCGCGGTGGCCCGGCAGAAGAACCGAAGAGGGGGACAAGACCCCCGAAGTCGGGAGAAGAGGCCGGCGGCGGGGAGGAAGAAAGCCAGACTCCTCCGCTAGTAAAAGAGCTACACGAAGATAGCGGAGGAGTCCGGCGAGAAGACCCCCGAAGACGGAAGACCCCCGGAGCTGTGCAATAAAATATTTTTTCTCTGTGTTGTGTTTTTTTTTGTACTTTATTTCACAGGTGAATGGGTAGGGGTACATTGTACCCCATACTCATTCACATAGGGTGGGGGGCCGGTATCCGGGGGCCCCCTTCTTAAAGGGGGCTCCCGGATTCCGATAAGCCCCCGCCCGCAGACCCCGACAACCAACGGCCAGGGTTGTCGGGAAGAGGCCCTTGTCCTCATCAACATGGGGACAAGGTGCTTTGGGGTGGGGGGGCCGCGTGGCCCCCCCTTCCCCAAGGCACCCCCCCATGTTGAGGGCACGCGGCCTGGTACGGCTCAGGAGGGGGGGCGCGCTCGCTCGCCCCCCTTTCCTGGCCGGCCGGGTAGCGTGCTCGGACAAGGGTCTGTTGTGGACTTTGGGGGAACCCCCACGCCGATTTTTTTCGGCGTTGGGGTTCCCCTTTAAGCCCATTCCAGGCGGCGGAGCCCGCGACGTCTCAGTCGCGGGCCCCGCCTACCTTCACACGCGCTCGAAATGAGCAGACTTTCCTCCGAGTGGGAACAGTTTGCTCATTTCGAAAGTAGCCTACACACGGGCGGACTGTTCGCTCAAACACAGTTTCAGCGGACAGTTTTTCGGAATTTCCGAAAGACTTTGTCCGTCAAACTGTCCGCTGAAAGCCCATGGTTGGGCGAACAGTCCGCCCGTGTGTACGCGGCCTGAGAAGAGAATTCCGTACCACATTCGGTGGACACGGATCTTCCACCAAACACTTTGCTCTCAGTTATTTTTTGCACTTCACAGATCTGTTTATTTAATATTCAATATTTGTCACATTTATCAGTTTATTGTATGAAGAATATTTATTTCTACCGCAATCAGTTTTATACACTGTCATTTATTATCAATCTATCTATTTGTACTTTCCATGTATTTATTACCAGCGCAGCCACCTTCTTCTCTCTGTTCTTTGGATCACATTTCTAGAAGCTTTTTACTAACATTTTGTATATTCCATTTACTGCTTTATGTGTCTATAGAATGTAACACCGACATATAATCACACACCACAACTACTATATTCCCCCCACTGACACCAATGATGGGGCACCATTCCTCCCACTGACACCAATGATGGGGCACCATTCCTCCCACTGACACCAATGATGGGGCACTTTTCCTCCCACTGACACCAATGATGGGGCACCATTCCTCCCACTGACACCAATGATGGGGCACCATTCCCCCCACTGACACCAATGATGGGGCACCATTCCCCCCACTGACACCAATGATGGGGCACCATTCCCCCCACTGACACCAATGATGGGACACCATTCCCCCCACTGACACCAATGATGGGGCACCATTCCCCCCACTGACACCAATGATGGGGCACCATTCCCCCCACTGACACCAATGATGGGGCACCATTCCCCCCACTGACACCAATGATGGGGCACCATTCCTCCCACTGACACCATTGATGGGGCTCCATTCCTCCCACTGACACCAATGATGGGGCACCATTCCTCCCACTGACACCAATGATGGGGCACCATTCCTCCCACTGACACCAATGATGGGGCACTATTCCCCCCACTGACACCAATGATGGGGCACCATTCCTCCCACTGACACCAATTATGGGGCACAATTCCTCCCACTGACACCAATGATGGGGCACTATTCCCCCCACTGACACCAATGATGGGGCACTATTCCCCCCACTGACACCAATGATGGGGCACTATTCCTTCCACTGACACCAATGATGGGGCACTATTCCTCCCACTGACACCAATGATGGGGCACTATTCCTCCCACTGACACCAATGATGGGGCACTATTCCTCCCACTGACACCAATGATGGGGCACTATTCCCCCCACTGACACCAATGATGGGGCACTATTCCTCCCACTGACACCAATGATGGGGCACTATTCCCCCCACTGACACCAATGACAGGGCACTATTCCCCCAATGACACCAATGATGGGGCACTATTCCTCCCACTGACACCAATGATGGGGCACTATTCCTCCCACTGACACCAATGATGGGGCACTATTCCCCCCACTGACACCAATGATGGGGCACCATTCCCCCCACTGACACCAATGATGGGGCACTATTCCCCCCACTGACACCAATGATGGGGCACTATTCCTCCCACTGACACCAATGATGGGGCACTATTCCTCCCACTGACACCAATGATGGGGCACTATTCCTCCCACTGACACCAATGATGGGGCACTATTCCCCCCACTGACACCAATGATGGGGCACTATTCCTCCCACTGACACCAATGACGGGGCACTATTCCTCCCACTGACACCAATGACGGGGCACTATTCCTCCCACTGACACCAATGACAGGGCACTATTCCCCCCACTGACACCAATGATGGGGCACTATTCCCCCCACTGACACCAATGATGGGGCACTATTCCTCCCACTGACACCAATGATGGGGCACTATTCCTCCCACTGACACCAATGATGGGGCACTATTCCTCCCACTGACACCAATGACGGGGCACTATTCCTCCCACTGACACCAATGACTGGGCACTATTCCCCCAATGACACCAATGATGGGGCACTATTCCCCCCACTGACACCAATGATGGGGCACTATTCCTCCCACTGACACCAATGATGGGACACTATTCCTCCCACTGACACCAATGATGGGGCACCATTCCCCCCACTGACACCAATGGTGGGGCATTATAAAGAATGTTGCGGGGGGGGGGATATATAGCTGGAGGGCCCCTTGTTTGAGACCTCTGGTCTATGGGAACGTTTGAACATTCTTCCAGAAGCACATTTGTGAGGTCAGGCACTGATGTTGGATGAGAAGGTTCACAGCTCTGTCTCCTGAAGACATGCGCAGTACGCAATTTCTGGTGGCAACGTCACTTCCGCACCATTCTGTGATAGGCAGTAAAATATGACACTATAGCGGGTCTCCAGGAGACAGAGCTGTGAACCTGTAAACACAAGCTTGAAAGGGGCGGAGCTTGCTGCCAAGACGACGCACGAGGCGGGAAGAGGCATCACCCCGGCTACCGAGGCCTAGGGACGTGTGGTGACAACAGGGAGAGAAGAGAGGCGAGCGGAGAGGAGAGCCTGAGAGAGGAAAGCCATGTTCAAGAACACCTTCCAGTCCGGCTTCCTGTCCATCCTGTACAGTATAGGGAGCAAACCTCTAGAGATATGGGACAAGAAGGTGATTGTATACATCTATATACACCACCTGTATACTCCTCTCTATATATACTCCTCTCTATATACACCACCTGTATATTCCTCTCTATATACACCACCTGTATACTCCTCTCTATATACACCTCCTGTATACTCCTCTCTATATACACCTCCTGTATACTCCTCTCTATATACACCACCTGTATACTCCTCTCTATATACACCTCCTGTATAATCCTCTCTATATACACCACCTGTATACTCCTCTCTATATATACTCCTCTCTATATACACCACCTGTATATTCCTCTCTATATACACCACCTGTATATTCCTCTCTATATATACTCCTCTCTATAAACACCACCTGTATATTCCTCTCTATATACACCACCTGTATACTCCTCTCTATATACACCACCTGTATACTCCTCTCTATATACACCACCTGTATACTCCTCTCTATATACACCACCTGTATACTCCTCTCTAAATACACCACCTGTATACTCCTCTCTATATACACCACCTGTATACTCCTCTCTATATACACCACCTGTATACTCCTCTCTATATACACCACCTGTATACTCCTCTCTATATACACCACCTGTATACTCCTCTCTATATACACCTCCTGTATAATCCTCTCTATATACACCTCCTGTATACTCCTCTCTATATACACCTCCTGTATACTCCTCTCTATATACACCTCCTGTATACTCCTCTCTATATACACCTCCTGTATACTCCTCTCTATATACACCTCCTGTATACTCCTCTCTATATACACCTCCTGTATACTCCTCTCTATATACACCTCCTGTATACTCCTCTCTATATACACCTCCTGTATACTCCTCTCTATATACACCTCCTGTATACTCCTCTCTATATACACCTCCTTTATACTCCTCTCTATATACACCTCCTGTATACTCCTCTCTATATACACCACCTGTATACTCCTCTCTATATACACCACCTGTATACTCCTCTCTATATACACCTCCTGTATACTCCTCTCTATATACACCACCTGTATACTCCTCTCTATATACACCACCTGTATACTCCTCTCTATATACACCTCCTGTATACTCCTCTCTATATACACCTCCTGTATACTCCTCTCTATATACACCTCCTGTATACTCCTCTCTATATACACCTCCTGTATACTCCTCTCAGTAGAGTTGTCACCCGAAATGACCTCACATGACCTTCAATTTTATTCTGTTGTATGAGAATTTTCACAACTTCAGTAACTCTTCAGGTCGGATATACAAATAGTGCGCAGAAAAATACGATCTGTTGTCCGAATTTCAGGCACTGATGTTGGACGAGAAGGCCTGGCTCACAGTCTCTGCTCTAATTCATCCCAAAGGTGTTCTATGGGGTTGAGGTCAGGACTCTGTGCAGGACAGTCAAGTACCTCCACTCCAAACTCGCTCATCCATGTCTTTATGGATCTTGCTTTGTACTCTGGTGCACAGTCATGTTGGAACAGGAAGGGGCCGTCCCCAAACTGTTCCCACAAAGTTGGGAGCGTGAAATTGTCCAAAATGTCTTGGTATGCTGACGCCTTAAGAGTTCCCTTCACTGGAACTAAGAGGCCAAGCCCAACCCCTGAAAAACAACCCCCACATCATAATCCCCCCTCCCCCCACTCCACTAAATGATTTGGACCAGAGCACAAAACAAGGTCCATAAAAACATGGATGAGAGAGTTTGGAGTGGAGGAACTTGACTGGCCTGCACAGAGTCCTGACCTCAACCCGATGGGATGAATTGGAGTGGAGACTGTGAGCCAGGCCTTCTCATCCAACATCAGTGCCTGACCTCACAAATGTGCTTCTGGAAGAATGTTCAAATGTTCCCATAGACCAGAGGTCTCAAACAAGAGGCCCTCCAGCTATATATCCCCCCGCAACATTCTTTATAATGCCCCACCATTGGTGTCAGTGGGAGGAATAGTGCCCCATCATTGGTGTCAGTGGGAGAAATAGTGCCCCATCATTGGTGTCAGTGGGAGGAATAGTGCCCCATCATTGGTGTCAGTGGGAGGAATAGTGCCCCATCATTGGTGTCAGTGGGAGGAATAGTGCCCCATCATTGGTGTCAGTGGGAGGAATAGTGCCCCATCATTGGTGTCAGTGGGAGGAATAGTGCCCCATCATTGGTGTCAGTGGGGGGAATAGTGCCTCATCATTGGTATCAGTGGGAGGAATAGTGCCCCATCATTGGTGTCAGTGGGAGGAATAGTGCCCCATCATTGGTGTCAGTGGGAGGAATAGTGCCCCATCATTGGTGTCAGTGGGAGGAATAGTGCCCCATCATTGGTGTCAGTGGGAGGAATAGTGCCCCATCATTGGTGTCAGTGGGGGGATAGTGCCTCATCATTGGTATCAGTGGGAGGAATAGTGCCCCATCATTGGTGTCAGTGGGAGGAATAGTGCCCCATCATTGGTGTCAGCGGGAGGAATGGTGCCCCATCATTGGTGTCAGTGGGGGGAATATAGTAGTTGTGGTGTGTGATTATATGTCGGTGTTACCATTCTATAGACACATAAAGCAGTAAATGGAATATACAAAATGTTAGTAAAAAGCTTCTAGAAATGTGATCCAAAGAACAGAGAGAAGAAGGTGGCTGCGCTGGTAATAAATACATGGAAAGTACAAATAGATGGATTGATAATAAATGACAGTGTATAAAACTGATTGCGGTAGAAATAAATATTCTTCATACAATAAACTGATAAATGTGACAAATAATGAATATTAAATAAACAGATCTGTGAAGTGCAAAAAATAACTGAGAGCAAAGTGTTTGTGGAAGATCCGTGTCCACCGAATGTGGTACGGAATTCTCTTCTCAGGAGGAACGCACACCGCCCACCACGTGAAGTCCACCACCACGTGCCACCCCTGAGGGATTGAAGCCTTACCCGCTTATAACCCCAAAAAGCACATCACAGTAGGCAGCCAATAGATGTCAACCACGGGGGCTCCACCCCAAACCAGATATTTCTGGGAATCCAGACTCCAACATGTATGGAGGAAATATGTAGCAGACTCTCATATACCAGGAAACTCCCGATTTATATATAACCTGCAAGATCACAGGAGCATCGATTGCTATGTGTGGACGCCCGTGCGCTATGACTCCCGTACGCGGTGACGTCAGCATGTCAAACTCCTCCCGATGCACGTTTCGTCACAAGAATGACATCGTCTGGGGAACCGTTCCATTCCAATATGGTCTGTCCTCCTTTTTACTGTTTATATATTTAAAGAATTTCTTGGGATTTTTTTGCTCTCCTCCGCTTTGTGTCTTTCATGTTCTATCGTAGGCTGTCCTTATCTCACCCTTACACTTTTTGTTGCATTCTTTATAAAGTCTGAATGCTGATGATGATCTCTCAATCTTGCACACACCTTGTGGTCACACGGCAGCTCCCCCCCCCCCCCCCCCGGCACACACCTTGTGGAACGCGGATCCTCAGTCACGGTGAGGCGTGGACTGAGCCGTGTCTCTTAGTCTTTTCTAGCCCTCCCCCCTTATATATGTACACATTATTCTATTAGAATATTTCATAAATATCAGATTGATCTCACCCGAGCAAAGAGGTATTGGTGGGAACATTTGTCCTCCGGGTGTGGGGGAGGGCCCCCTTCTGTTATCGGACCCCCCACCTTTATCTGCCACTTTCTCTGTACAGGTACGGAATGGCCACATAAAGAGATTACAGACAATGACATCCAGTCCCTGGTCCTGGAGGTGGAGGGAACAAACGTCGCGTGAGTGTCTTACCACAACATGTCTGTAGGTGGAGCCGCACACACCATGGCAGGGGGGTGGGGCCGGTAGCTGGCTGGTGATGGTGAAGGAGGGGGGGGAGGCTGCAGTAGCTGGCTGGTAACAGTAAGGTGGGGGGGCGGGTAGCTGGCTGGGGGGGGGGTGGTGGTAGCTGGCTGGTGAAGGGGGGGGGGGCGGTAGCCTGTGGAATGGTGGCTAGCTGGTGATGGTGGGGGGGCGTTAGTTGGCGGGCATTGGTGGGGGGCGGTAGCTGGTGGGTATTGCGGGCGGCGGTAGCTGGCGGGTATTGCGGGCGAGCGGTAGCTGGCGGGTGATATTGGACTGACACCGTGTCTCCTCTGTCTTCTTTCAGTACTACGTACATTACGTGTCCGGCTGACCCCAAGAAGACACTCGGGATCAAACTCCCCTACCTGGTCATGATAATCAAAAATGTGAAAAAATATTTTACATTCGAGGTGCAGGTGAGATTCCCACCTTTACAATCATTTATGCCCCTCCTACTGCAGGGTGACAGGAGAGAACTATAAGACCCGGAGTATGCCCCTCCTACTGCAGGGTGACACGGGAGAGAACTATAAGACCCGGAGTATGCCCCTCCCACTGAGGGGTGACACGGGAGAGAACTATAAGACCTGGAGTATTCCCCTCCCACTGCGGGGTGACACGGGAGAGAAGTATATGACCCCGAGTATGCCCCTCCCACTGAGGGTTGACACGGGAGAGAACTATAAGACCCGGAGTATGCCCCTCCCACTGCGGGGTGACACGGAGAGAAGTATATGACCCCGAGTATGCCCCTCCCACTGAGGGGTGACACGGGAGAGAACTATAAGACCCGGAGAATGCCTCTCCCACTGCGGGGTGACACGGGAGAGAACTATAAGACCCGGAGAATGCCCCTCCCACTCGGGGGTGACAGGAGAGAACTATAAGACCCGGAGTATGCCCCTCCCACTGAGGGGTGACACGGGAGAGAACTATAAGACCTGGAGTATGCCCCTCCTACTGCAGGGTGACAGGAGAGAACTGTAAGACCTGAGTATGCCCCTCCTATGGCAGGGTGACGGGAGAGAACTGTAAGACCCGGAGTATGCCCCTCCTACGGCAGGGTGACGGGAGAGAACTGTAAGACCCGGAGTATGCCCCTCCCACCTGCAGGGTGAAGCAGACGTGGTGACCCGTGTTGGGTGTCTCTCCCCCTCCAGGTTTTGGATGATAAGAACGTGCGGAGAAGGTTCCGGGCGAGTAATTATCAGAGCACAACGCGGGTGAAGCCGTTCATCTGTACGATGCCAATGAGACTGGATGACGGCTGGAACCAAATCCAATTCAACCTCTCCGACTTCACCCGCCGGGCGTACGGCACCAATTATATCGAGACCCTGCGTGTACAGGTATGTGCGTCCGCAATACTGTCCTCCCTGGGTGTGTGTATGTGCTTCCGGAATACTGTCCTCCCCAGGTGTGTGTATGTGCGTCCGGAATACTGTCCTCCCCGGGTGTGTGTGTGCATCTGGAATACTGTCCTCCCCGGGTGTGTGTGTGTGTGCGTCCGGAATTCTGTCCTCCCCGGGTGTGTGTGCGTCCAGAATACTGTCCTCCCCGGGTGTGTGTGTGCGTCCGGAATACTGTCCTCCCCGGGTGTGTGTGTGTGTGCGTCCGGAATTCTGTCCTCCCCGGGTGTGTGTGCGTCCAGAATACTGTCCTCCCCGGGTGTGTGTGTGCGTCCGGAATACTGTCCTCCCCGGGTGTGTGTGTGCATCTGGAATACTGTCCTCCCCGGGTGTGTGTGTGTGTGCGTCCGGAATTCTGTCCTCCCCGGGTGTGTGTGCGTCCAGAATACTGTCCTCCCCGGGTGTGTGTGTGCGTCCGGAATACTGTCCTCCCCAGGTGTGTGTGTGCATCTGGAATACTGTCCTCCCCGGGTGTGTGTGTGTACGTCCGGAATTCTGTCCTCCCCGGGTGTGTGTGCGTCCAGAATACTGTCCTCCCCGGGTGTGTGTGTGCGTCCGGAATACTGTCCTCCCCGGGTGTGTGTGTGCATCTGGAATACTGTCCTCCCCAGTGTGTGTGTGCATCTGGAATACTGTCCTCCCCGGGTGTGTGTGTGCGTCCGGAATACTGTCCTCCCCGGGTGTGTGTGTGCGTCCGGAATACTGTCCTCCCCAGGTGTGTGTGTGCATCCGGAATACTGTCCTCCCCGGGTGTGTGTGTGCGTCCGGAATACTGTCCTCCCCGGGTGTGTGTATGTGCGTCTGGAACACTGTCCTCCTAGGTGTGTGCGCACGTCCGGAATACTGTCCTCCTAGGTGTGTGCGCACGTCCGGAATACTGTCCTCCTAGGTGTGTGCGCACGTCCGGAATACTGTCCTCCTAGGTGTGTGTGCGCGTCCGGAATACTGTCCTCCCCCGGGTGTGTGTGTGTGCGTCCAGAATACTGTCCTCCCCCGGGTGTGTGTGTGTGTGCGTCCGGAATACTGTCCTCCCCCTTGTGTGTGTGTGTGTGTGCGTCCGGAGTACTGTCCTCCCTGGTTGTGTATGTGCGTCCGAAATACAGTCCTCCCCGGGTGTGTGTGTGTCCAGAATACTGTCCTCCTCCGGGTGTGTGTGTGTGCGTCCGGAATTCTGTCCTCCCCCGGGTGTGTGTGTGTGTGCGTCCGGAATACTGTCCTCCCCCGGGGGTGTGTGTGTGTGCGTCCAGAATACTGTCCTCCCCCGGGTGTGTGTGTGCGTCCAGAATACTGTCCTCCCCTGGGTGTGTGTGTGCGTCCGGAATACTGTCCTCGCCCGGGTGTGTGTGTGCGTCCGGAGTACTGTCCTCCCCCGGGTGTGTGTGTGTGTGCGTCCGGAATACTGTCCTCCCCCAGGTGTGTGTGTGCGTCCGGAATACTGTCCTCCCCCGGGTGTGTGTGTATGTGCGTCCGGAGTACTGTCCTCCCTGGTTGTGTATGTGCATCTGGAATACTGTCCTCCCCCGGGTGTGTGTGTATGTGCGTCCGGAGTACTGTCCTCCCCGGTTGTTTATGTGCGTCCGGAATACTGTCCTCACCGGGTGTGTGTGTGTGCGTCCGGAATACAGGCCTCCCTGGGTGTGTGTGTGTGTGTGTGTGTGCGCGTCCGGAATACAGTCCTCCCCGGGTGTGTGTGTGTGTGTGTGTGTGTACGCGTCCAGAGTACTGTCCTCCCCTGGTTGTGTGTGTGTGCGTCCGGAAGACTGTCCTCCCGGGGGGTGTGTGTGTGTGTCCGGAATACTGTCCTCCCGGGTGTGTGCGTCCAGAGTACTGTCCTCCCCGGTTGTGTATGTGCGTCCGGAATACTGTCCTCCCGAGTGTGTGCGTCCAGAATACTGTCCTCCCCGGTTGTGTATGTGCATCCGGAATACTGTCCTCCCTGGGTGTGTGTATGTGCGTCCGGAATACTGTCCTCCCCGGGTGTGTGTATGTGCGTCTGGAACACTGTCCTCCTAGGTGTGTATGTGCGTCCGCAATACTGTCGATCCCCCCCCCCCCCTTGGTGTGTATGTGCGTCCGGAATACTGTCCTCCCCGGGTGTGTGTGTGTGTGCGTCCGGAATACTGTCCTCCCCGGGTGTGTGTGCGTCCGGAATACTGTCCTCCCCCGGATGTGTGTGCGTCCAGAATACAGTCCTCCCCGGGTGTGTGTGTGTGTGTGTGTGTGTGTGTGTGTGCGCGTGTGTGTCCGGAATACAGTCCTCCCCGGGTGTGTGTGCGCGTCCGGAATACTGTCCTCCTGGGGGGGTGTGTGTGTGTCCGGAATACTGTCCTCCCGGGGGGGGGGGGGGTGTGTGTGCGTCCAGAGTACTGTCCTCCCCGGTTGTGCATGTGCGTCCGGAATACTGTCCTCCCAGGGGTGTGTGAGCGTCCAGAATACTGTCCTCCCGAGTGTGTGCGTCCAGAATACTGTCCTCCCCGGTTGTGTATGTGCGTCCGGAATACTATCCTCCCGGGTGTGTGTGTGTTCATCCAGAATACTGTCCTCCCCGGTTGTGTATGTGCGTCCGGAATACTGTCCTCCCGGGTGTGTGTGTGCATCCAGAATACTGTCCCTGCATGAAGTAGTTTGTGTATTCAGCACTGGGAAATCTTTGCACACTAACATGGAATGTCCCCCCCTCTGTACATCTCACATTTACACCCACATAATTCACCATACACGCACACTCTGGGTGGCGGCCCATGCACGCGCGCGCACTCTGGGTGGCGGCCCACGTGCACCGTTTCGGTGGCGGCCCATGCACGCGCGCACACTCTGGGTGGCGGCCCATGCACGCGCGCACACTCTGGGTGGCGGCCCATGCACGCGCGCACACTCTGGGTGGCGGCCCATGCACGCGCGCACACTCTGGGTGGCTGCCCATGCACGCGCGCATACTCTGGGTGGCGGCCCATGCACGCGCGCACACTCTGGGTGGCGGCCCATGCACGCGCGCACACTCTGGGTGGCGGCCCATGCACGCGCGCACACTCTGGGTGGCGGCCCATGCACGCGCGCACACTCTGGGTGGCTGCCCATGCACGCGCGCATACTCTGGGTGGCGGACCACTCTCATGCCCGTGGAACGCGGTCATTCATTTCTGTCTCTCATCCATTTGGGGACACAGGGATTCAGATACTGTCGGGTTATTCTGCTCCCTACAGGAGGATTAGACGCTGAAATCCCCTCCTCCACCCAGCATGCCTCAGTGTTTTGCTGGTGTCCCCGGCGGATGGAAGTCTGAGGAGGAGAATCTCTCCAGCTTTTACGGCTCTTTTACTTCCATGAAATGTTTGGATTCTTTGTCTTCAGTCGGGATTCCTCTTCTCAGACTCTGGAGTGTCATACCTGCCCCCCCAGGACTGGATGTGCAGGGATAGTCTGAGTGACCTGCGGGCCCCGGGCTCTGCATTTCTGATGCTTTCCACACCTTGGTGTACGGGGAAAGGTTGCCCATGGAGGGCTCTCTGGGTCCAGAGCCGTGGCATCGCCTCACCGCTTGTCTCTGATGAGGAGGTCGGGCTGAACATCGGGAGTGAGCGTTTTCCATCACTCAGATTACCCGCTAAAAGGGATGACCCTGAAAGACGGAGCGCTTGCGCCACCTGCTGGGCGGAGTGTCGTGTGCGCTCTGAGCTCCTTCCCACTAGTGTGTAGAGGACACGTCATCCCGTACTGCAAACGCACCACGTGGAGCTTCAATTTACTGTCCATCATACTGCCACCTACAGGGGCCTGCTCACCCTCAGCACCAGCTACCTTGGTTTGTGATTGGCTGAGAGCCTTGTCACTTCACCTCCATCCAGGGGACAGTCCTGCTCTACGGGGACACCAACTCACTAATGGTTCCGGGGGGTTACTCTGTACCCTCTGAGGACTGATTATTAGGTCTACCTCATGGAAGGGGCCACATCTCCTCTATCATTGGGGCTTCTTCTGCACTTACACAGACCAGACCTTCAGGACAAATTCCCCCAATTCCCTGCAGATTCCGACCACAGAGGCTCTAAATTCCCTTCCTCGCCTTCTGCATAGTCAGTCCTTCATCAGACCACCGGCTGCAGGCCCTGCTTCTGACTCTGGTCCCTACAGCCTCATTACCTCACAATTACAAGAGACTTCTGCCTCTTACTAATACAATGGTTACTGCCCGGCCTCCAGAGGATCACCGGCCTCCAGAGGGTCACCAGCCTCCAGAGGGTCACCGGCCTCCAGAGGATCACCGGCCTCCAGAGGGTCACCGGCCTCCAGAGGGTCACCGGCCTCCAGAGGGTCACCGGCCTCCAGAGGATCACCGGCCTCCAGAGGGTCACCGGCCTCCAGAGGGTCACCGGCCTCCAGAGGATCACCGGCCTCCAGAGGGTCACAGGCCACCAGAGGGTCACCGGCCACCAGAGGGTCACCGGCCTCCAGAGGGTCACCGGCCTGCTGTCACTGCATTCTCTATTCCACTGTGAGGACTGAACACAACTTTGAGGGTCCCGGAACCCACCTGGTAATGCCCAGATCTGCTCTGTCAGGTTTCTGTAGGAGTTGGTAACAAACACCCTCCCTCGTGGGGCAAGTCCACAGCCTGTCTACCTCCCGGGGTCCCTCATCATAGGACAAGAAACGGCCTCTCTCCTCGGGCCGGGGTGTCCCTTACCTCCAGAGACCACTCCCTTTTTTCCCATCTAACGGCCCACTTCAGGTCCACTTCCTAAGTGGTCCAACATGTCTGCCTCTATGGACTGAGTATTTCCTGCTGTGATTATTCAGCCTCTCAATGGGGGGATGGTAAGGATTCTTCTCCTCATATCCGGATGGTCGTTGTGGTTGAGGAATCCATTATCTCAGGTTGCTTTCTGCTCTCCCAGAACGCTTCTTCTCCATGATGGAATGCTGATCTGTAGTGGTCGTGGCTCAGACTGAACACCATCTAGATACTGCCAAGAAGTAATGGAAGCTCATTCTATGTCAGTAGAAGTATCCCGACTTCTGTCTCACCACACTCATCCCTTTAAGGGACATTCCTGGGGAGCTGGTTCCTCCCAGCTGGTAACTTCTGGTCATGGAGGAGGGTCACACATCTGGGTGTTCGTTGGAGGGCCCCGTGTGTCTGGATTGTCCATGGGCAGAACGCTTGAGTCTGGATTTCTTTTCCAAGGTACAGGGAAGGCCTCAAGGACTTTGGGGGACCTGTCCTCCAGGAGATGGGGTTCTCTTTCCTGGGCTGATTTGCAGTCCCCTGGGGGTGCTTTCCCTTGTTTTTCCTTCAGATGAATGTAACATTTCTGTTCTGTGCCCAATGGGTGCTGAAGCTTCACTGGATCTTGAGTGATCGGGAACGTTTGTAGACCGATGGCTTGAGGTCAGGGATAGGAAGGTTTGTGCTACAGTTTCTGTCAAAGGCGCCTCTTGTCTATCGGTGAGGATGTATAGCAGGGGTGCCCAACCGCTGGTCCGCCATGTCTCGCTGTAAGATGGCGGGTCGGCAAGCCCAGATCGCGGGTTCCCGACCCGCCATCTCCAAGCATTAGTGTGAAGAACAGAGCGGCCGCTAGAGGAAGCAGAGCCGATGCTTCCTGTATAGTGCCGCCTCCTTCACAGGCGGAGTGATACCATCAGTACTTCTCCTGAGGCTCTGCTCTCTACTCTAGCTGCATGCTTCTCTCACAATTATGCTCGGGGATGGCGGGTCGGGACAAAGCAACCCGCAATCTGGGACAGCAGCCACCAGTGTCAGTACCAGCCAGAAGTACCCACCATCCTTACCAGCCAGCAGTACCAGTACCCACCATCCTTACCAGCCAGCAGTACCAGTACCCACCATCCTTACCAGCCAGCAGTACCAGTACCCACCAGCAGTACCAGGAATCCTGAGGAAGAAGTGAAGATTGAGGTCAGGTAAACCGCTGTGCATCAGTGTGAAGCAGCCTCAGACCCCTTTCACACGATCGGTCCGATCGGGTCCGCCTGTCTGTTTTTTCAGGTGGACTCAGACGGACTCTCCATTCACCTCTATAGAGCGGCAGATGTAAACGGAGTTGTCTGCTACACCCGCCTATCTGCAACCATAGTTACATAGTAAGGTTGAATAAAGACACCAGTCCATCCTGTTCATCCTGAGTTTCTACAATTGTCCCTATCGCTGTACATTGCACACTCACATTGGTCCCTACCCTCAGGGAGCCCACAATCCAAGGCCCCCAGTGATATACTAGGGACAATTTTGGACGGAAGCCAATTAACCTACCTGCATGTCTTTGGAGTGTGGGAGGAAACCGGAGTACCCAGAGGAAACCCACACAGGCACAGGGAGAACATGCAGGGGCGTACCAAGCAGGGGGCGGGGGGGGGCGTTCCGCCCCAGGTGCCACACATTGAGGGGGGTGTAAGTGGCTGGGTGCCATTGCTATGGGGTTCACTCTGCACTCAGACAGTCTGACATAATCCTGAAGGGAATCCCTGGCTCTGGCTGCTCTGTTTTTTGTGAGTTTTTCGTGAGCTGGAACACCCCCAGCACTGTGGCCGAAATAGTATGGTCTAGTTTCTGTTTTCCCTTGCTAGCTCCACCCACCACTGCTGAGCAGCCGAGCTGAGTGTGTCATCATTCAGCGCGGGGGTGGTTGCTGTTACACACTGTGTCCACATCATCTTCCAGAGTCTAAACCTCCCTAGCTGAAGCTGAGAGCCGAGCTGAGCTGGTGATAGGGGATGTGTGAGCTGTGAGAAGACGTTGGAGTGTGTCTGTCCTGCCATCCTTACTGTGCTGGCCTGTCATAGAAGGGGGGGGTTGCTGTGTAGTAGGTATAGTGTAGCTGACCTGATGGGGGGGGTGCAGAATCCAGGTGTTGGCTATGTACAGGTTGCAGAATGCAGGCGTGTGCTATGTATAGGTTGCAGAATGCAGGCGTGTGCTATGTACAGGTTGCAGAATGCAGGCGTGTGCTATGTACAGGTTGCAGAATGCAGGTGTGTGCTATGTACGGGTTGCAGAATGCAGGCGTGTGCTGTATACAGGTTGCAGAATGCAGGCGTGTGCTGTATACAGGTTGCAGAATCCAGGCGTGTGCTGTATACAGGTTGCAGAATGCAGGCGTGTGCTGTATACAGGTTGCAGAATGCAGGCGTGTGCTGTATACAGGTTGCAGAATCCAGGCGTGTGCTGTATACAGGTTGCAGAATCCAGATTTGTGCTATATACAGGTAGCAGAATACAGGCGTGTGCTATGTACAGGTTGCAGAATGCAGGCGTGTGCTGTATACAGGTTGCAGAATCCAGGCGTGTGCTGTATACAGGTTGCAGAATCCAGATTTGTGCTATATACAGGTAGCAGAATACAGGCATGTGCTATGTACAGGTTGCAGAATGCAGGCGTGTGCTATGTACAGGTTGCAGAATGCAGGCGTGTGCTATGTACTGGTTGCAGAATGCAGGCGTGTGCTATGTACTGGTTGCAGAATGCAGGCGTGTGCTATGTACAGGTTGCAGAATGCAGGCGTGTGCTATGTACAGGTTGCAGAATGCAGGCGTGTGCTGTATACAGGTTGCAGAATGCAGGCGTGTGCTGTATACAGGTTGCAGAATGCAGGCGTGTGCTTATACAGGTTGCAGAATGCAGGCGTGTGCTATGTACAGGTTGCAGAATCCAGGCGTGTGCTATGTACAGGTTGCAGAATGCAGGCGTGTGCTATGTACAGGTTGCAGAATGCAGGCGTGTGCTGTATACAGGTTGCAGAATCCAGGCGTGTGCTGTATACAGGTTGCAGAATCCAGGCGTGTGCTGTATACAGGTTGCAGAATCCAGGCGTGTGCTGTATACAGGTTGCAGGTTTGTGGGTGTTTTTACAGTTGGGGGGGTGTCAGATATAGGATGGGCCCTGGGTGCCAAATGCTCTAGGTACGCCCCTGAGAACATGCAAACTCCAGGGAGTGTTGTGGTCGGGATTTGAACCAGCGACCCTTCTTACTGCTGGGCGAGAGTGCTAACCACTACACCACTGTGCTGCCCAAATCAGATCTCCTTTAAAAAAAAAAAAAATAGAAGGCAATCTGTCCCCTTCTGTCTGGGGGGATCGGAGGGCCCTTGGGGTAGAGCGGGTTGCATCCGTGTCTGCTCTACGTATGCAGAGACCTGCCATCCCCCACTTTACGCTCGTTGTGGCCCATGACCGGTTACCAAGTCGATAAAGTGGCCCTCTCTCCCCAGAAGGTTGGGCACCCCCGATGTATAGGCTGCATCCTCAGCTCTTTCTGGTTGTTCCCATCTCCTCGTTCTGGGGTTAGGGGTCTAACGTCCATCTCCTGTTCAGCCGTGTGGTGGTGCTCCCATGCCCCCCAGCAGTGCTTCCCTGCCTCCTACCCTTCAGTCTCGAGGACTTTGTGGTATTGAACCCTAACTTCTCTGCTGTCCCTTCACAATACTTGTAGACTGTTGCGTTGTAGCTGGGACTTTCCTTGGTAAGTCTCGCTTAGTGAGGTCAGTTGTCTGGCCAGACAAGCTCTATAGACACACAGATCTTGTCTCTCGATCCCAGGAGTCCCCTTCCTACTTAGACTGCCGGTTCCTACTAGTCAGGACCTGTTTTTTCTGCGGTTCCTTCTCAGGACCTGTTACCTTACAGGCCATGACCCCACTCATTGTTCTCATCAGGTTGTGAGCCTTTTCTTCCCTACCTGTGATTGGTTGTTCCATCTGGTTCTGGTGGTTTCTGGTTAGCTTGACGCTTGGTCCAGGATTTGGTGCTTCCCTTCTGCATGGAGCCCCAAGGTGGGGATGACTCTTTCTATCTTTGTCTTCAGCATCAGATTGATCCTCAGGTAGGTGTCTGATTCTGGTGTTTGTCCTTAAGGTGGTTGTTCGGCTGCAGATAATCCCCGGCTCTGTTTCTTTGGTCTGATAGCGGTTGTTGCCTGTTGTCTGCCCCTCAGTTGGACTGTTTCTTGACTTCCCAACAGTATCTGGATTCCTGTGTCCCTCAATGTATGAGAAGGAGAAGCCTGTACATCAGGGATCTGCATCTAGCGGACCTCCAGCTGTTGCAAAATTACAAGTCCCATCATACCTCTGCCTCTCAGTCTTGCTATGCCCCATGGGACTTGTAGTTCTGCAACAGCTGGAGGTCCGCTAATTGCATATCCCTGCTGTACATGATGCCCGATGGTCAATCTTCCCATAGACCGCAATATAACCCAATAGTCATTACATTTGTGTCCCTCAAGGAAAAGGATTTAAAGGATCAAATGTTTCCCTCCTCAGATACATGCCAATTGCCGGATTAGAAGAGTCTACTTCTCCGATCGCCTGTATTCCGAGGACGAGCTCCCAGCAGAGTTCAAACTTTACCTCCCGGTACAGACCAAGAACAAGGTGAGTGTCCTGACCTTTCCCTGTGACCCCCCTCCCCCCACTTCCTGTGTTACTACCCATCATTCCTTCTGTGTCCCCTCCACTTCCTGTATTGTTACCCATCATTCCCTCTGTCCCCCACTTCCTGCATTGTTACTTATTCCCTCTGTGTCCCCCCCCACTTCCTGTATTGTTACCCGTCATTCCCTCTGTCCCCCACTTCCTGCATTGTTACTTATTCCCTCTGTGTCCCGTCCCCCCCCACTTCCTGTATTGTTACCCATCATTCCATCTGTCCCCAGAACCCACCACTTCCTGTATTCATTACCCATCTCCCTATGCTTCTGTCTCATTCATCTGCAGGATTGCTCCCCGACAACCTGTGTCTCCACCTGTCCCATCTCCCTCTCTTCCCCGTTTCTGACAACCTGTGTCCTGTCTCACTCTCTGACGACATGTGTTGTGTGTTTTCCAGCAATGATCGCTCCGGCAGCCTCTCTTCCTGGGACAGTTTTATACGGTGAAGTTACCTTTCTGCAGCTACTGTTATGTTATGTTATGTTAAGTTATGAAGAATTCTGGCCGCAGTCACTGACAGGTTCTCTTTGTTTTTGCAATAAATATTCTCTTGCCTCTGTGTGTGTCCGTTTTTCTGTCTCTGCACTGATTGGATGTGTATGATGGGCGGAGGTCTGTGTGGCCTCGAAAGGACCTCCAGTGATGGCTGATGTATTTCCAGGTGTAAAGGGACTCAGTCCAGGGAGGAGAGGCCGCCATTGGTGGTCTCTTCTCCTGAGAACGCCGGTTCCCTGGCTGTCATGCTGAAGCTTTGGCTGACCACACCGAGTATCTGACTCCTACAAAATGTTTCTCCTGATCTATCACTTCCTAAAGGAGGAGCCAACATCCTTCTCATTGTGCACTCACCAGGGGGTCCATATACTGCAACATTGCCACAGTCCCTCCCACCATATGGGGGCGCTAGTCCCGGGATATGGAATGTGTAGAATATATCCTGCTGGACTCCGGTCCTGATAAGAGTTAAGATCCAGCTTCTGGCTTGCTGTGTGGTAGGCATCCCCCTTCCCGTGTGTGTCTGGTGGGAAGTGTTCTCCAGTATTATCCATCAGAGGGGTGAGGACTGTTCAGGGCAACAAGAAGAGTTGTAACCCCCCCCCAACACACACACACACACCTTGGTTGCATTACCTCCCCATGTTGCTGTGAGAGTGAGGCCATGTGTAAGCTCTGAGTCAGAGGGCGGTCTTGTGGTGGGAGGGGCAGAGACACAAACTACTGCATGGAAAATCTGCCCCTTGTGGGAGGGGCCGAGACACAAACTACTTGAGGTGTTCAGTGGTAAGTCATATCTGGGGCGGGTGTTTTGGTGCACATAGGTAAGGATTTATTCTGGTGCCATGTGATAGGTGACAGCGAATCTTATGCTAAATATTCAGATAGGTAAATTGGCAGCGGTGCCGCAGCTCAGAATAACCTCCAATTTCATAAACAGATTATAGAAAGTTTAATGACTGACCGGCAGGAACGTTTACCGTGTCCCCCAACGTCCCATGTATTATAACACAATCGCTGAGGAGACAAGGCATGGAGGGTGCGAGCACCGCTCTAGGCAGAACCTTAAGCAGGAGCTCGCCTTCTTCATACAGGAACTCGTACACACCAGACGTTCAAAACAAAAAAACAACTTTAATCATTATTTTCCAAAAATGTGTACCAACCTGGAGCCGAAAAATCAGACGTGGCTCCACACACACGAAACAAGACAAACGCTCACACAGGTTTAAAAATCACCGGCAGCACTACAGGGCAAAGAATTATTGCATTGTGGGCAGCACCGCGTGAGAGACCCGTCAAGTGTTGATCAGATAAAAGGTCGGACCGAACGAGGCTGGTGATGGAGTGTGGGAGGCCCGGTGTGAACAGAGCGGACAGATTCAGATTTAATAGGTGATTGACATCTTTGGTGAAATTAAACAAGCAGAAAATCTGTAAAAAAAAAACAAACAAACAAAAAAAAAAAAAAAAAGCAGAGAGTGCAGAAGTTGGCGGGGCCCTCCAATGAATATTTCATTATGGAAGCCACAAGGTCTTTAAATGATGATCTCTCAGCCTAGAGGAGGAGTAGACTGAAACTTGGACGGATGTAGGAAGTCTCTGGGGAACCAACTGGCTCCTGGACGGAGGTGGGACCAAGTCTTGGACGGAAGGCACATCTCGACAGAATTAGATCTAGTGTTGGAGGAGCGGAGCATCAAGCAGGAGATGGATCTGGAAAAGTACAGGTTAGGCCTTGATTTCAGGCTGCCGCAGAGCAAGTCTGGAGAGATGGTGTCCTCCTGGTTGTAGAGACCAGAGTGGAGTTCATACAAGTGTCTATCCTTCATAACATTCCCACCATAGTGCTGGTAATCAGAATTATGACTTGATTGGTTGGGAATTCGAGGCTTCGGGAAAGGCACGTGGCTCAGAGATTTGCTCCTCCACCAAGGTTAAAAATGAGAACATATCTGCAGGGGGGCAGTAATGGAATCACGGACCCTTCTCATGGTTCAGGATGTAGTAATCATGTACATACATGAGAATTGCGATCGGCTGCCCAATAATCAGGGAGATCCATACGGCCGCATTCCCATAATTCCCTCGGAGAAATCGTCCCACAAACCAGGCCAGAGGAATCTGCAGGAAGCAAAAAAAATATATAAAACAATTACACAAATAAGAATTGTACAAACCTTTGACAACGCAATCCCCGAGAAGGAGAAAACCCACCAATAATAATCCAACAGACATGTGACATCACAACCCCTGAAGAAGAGGCGAAAACCCCAATAAGAATCATACAAACCTGTGACATCACAACTGCTGAGGGAGGAGAAAACCTACCAATAATAACTATACAAATATGTGACATCACAATCGTTGAAGAGAACAATCCAAAAAGAAAAAGAATCATACAATCCTGTGACACAACCCCTGAGAAGGAGAAAACCCACCAATAAGAATCATACAAACCAATTAAAAAAAAAAAAAAAAACAACCCCTGAGGAGAAGACACCAATAAGAATACTACAAACTGGGGACATCACAACCCCCAAGGAAGACAAAATCCATCTCTACAAACCTCTGAAATGAGAACCATCTAGATCAGGGATATGCAATTAGCGGAACCTCCAGCTGTTGCAGAACTACAAGTCCCATGAGGCATAGCAAGACTGACAGCCACAAGCATGACACCCAGAGGCCGAGGCCTGATGGGACTTGTAGTTTTGCAGGAGGTCCGCTAATTGCACATTCCTGATCTAGACTAACATCATAACCCCTGAGGAGGAGAGAAAAACAAAACAGAAAAACAAAACAAAAAAAACTAAAAAGAATCATATAAACATGTGAAGCACAACCCACAAGGAGAAAACTTGACAAGAATACTACAAACTTGGGACATCACAAACCCAGGAGGAGAAAACCCACCAATAAAAGCTATGAAATCTGTGACATCACAGTCTTTGCGGAGGAGAAAAATCGAATAAAAAGACGCATACAAACCTGTGACATCACAACCCCTGAGGAGGACAAAACCTACCAACAACAACTATACAAATCTGACATCACAATCTTTGAGAAAGTGAAAAATCCACCAAAAATAATCTTACAAACTTGGGACATCACAACAACTGAGGAGGAGAAAACCCATCAATACAAACCTCTCAAATCTGAACCATCTAAACTTTAGCATCACAACCCCTGAGGAGGAGAAAACCCACCAATAAGCATACAGACACGTGACAACACAACCTCTGAAGAAGTGAAAACCCAACACAAATTATACAAACCTGGAGCATCACGGCCCCTGAGGAGAAAACCTACCAATAAGAATCATGGAAGCCCATGAAGCACAACAGCCAAGGAGAAAACTCATCAATTAAAATACAATAAACTTGGGACATCACAACACCTGAGGAAAACAAAAACCCACCAATAAGAATCAAACACAAAACCCTGAGGTGAAAACTCACCAATAAAAATACTACTAACTTCATCATAACCACTGAGAGCCGGTTCACACAGGGGCCACCTGGGATCCGACTTCAAGTCGCATGGTTGAGAAAATCAATGGAAGTGAATGGAGCCGCCTTCATGCACACCACTGAAGTCGCTCCGACTTCAGAAAAGATTCCTGTACGACTTCAATCCAACTGGTACCCATTGATTTCAATGGAAGACGCCTCCAAGTCGATTCCCCGGTCTTAACAAGCAACTTTCCGGGAAGTAAAAATCGTTTTATAGGCAAACCCCTCCCCCCCCCGCAGAGCTGATTATTATGTGATTGGCCACTGGCAAAGTCCCCTGTCCTGGAGGCAACTTCAAGTCGCGTTGTAAGTTGCCCCAAGTCGCGCTGTAATTCATACTCAAGTCGTGTCCAAGTTGTCTCCCAAAGTCACGCTGGAAGTCACGTTTGTTGCCCCTGTGTGAACCGGCTCTTAGGAGGAGAAAACAAAAACTACCAATAAGAATCATATAAACATGTGATATAACAACCCCTCATGAGGAGAAACAACCCATCAATCAGAATCATACAATCCTCCAATATCACAACCCCCCAAGGAGGAGAAAACCCACAAATAAGAACCATCCAAACTGCAACATCATAACCCCAGAGGCATAGAAATACCCAACAAAAATAAATATACAATTCTGTGACATCACAATCTTTGGGGAAGAGAAAAATCCAACAAAAGAATTATACAAACTTGTGACATCACAACCCCTAAAGGTAGAGGAAACCCACCAATACAAACCACACAAGAACCATCCAAACTGTAACATCACAACTCCAGAGGCGTAGAAAACCCATTGGTAAGAATCATACAAACCTATGAAGCACACCCCCGAGGAGAAAACCCAACAAGAATACAAAACTTGGCACATCACAACCCCCGAGGAGGAAAAAAACCCCAACAAGAATACAAAACTTGGCACACCACAACCCCCGAGGAGAAAATCCAACAAGAATACAAAACTTGGCACATCACAACCCCCGAGGAGGAAAAAAAACCCAACAAGAATACAAAACTTGGCACATCACAACCCCCGAGGAGGAAAAAAACCCCAACAAGAATACAAAACTTGGCACATCACAACCCCCGAGGAGGAAAAAACCCAACAAGAATACAAAACTTGGCACATCACAACCCCCGAGGTGGAAAAAAACCCCAACAAGAATACAAAACTTGGCACATCACAACCCCCGAGGAGGAAAAAAACCCCAACAAGAATACAAAACTTGGCACATCACAACCCCCGAGGAGGAAAAAAACCAACAAGAATACAAAACTTGGCACATCACAACCCCCGAGGAGGAAAAAAACCCCAACAAGAATACAAAACTTGGCACATCACAACCCCCGAGGAGGAAAAAACCCAACAAGAATACAAAACTTGGCACATCACAACCCCAGAGGAGGAAAAAACCCAACAAGAATACAAAACTTGGCACATCACAACCCCGAGGAGGAAAAAACCCAACAAGAATACAAAACTTGGCACATCACAACCCCGAGGAGGAAAAAACCCAACAAGAATACAAAACTTGGCACATCACAACCCCCGAGGAGAAAAGCCAACAAGAATACAAAACTTGGCACATCACAACCCCCGAGGAGGAAAAAACCCAACAAGAATACAAAACTTGGCACATCACAACCCCCGAGGAGGAAAAAAACCCCAACAAGAATACAAAACTTGGCACATCACAACCCCCGAGGAGGAAAAAACCCCAACAAGAATACAAAACTTGGCACATCACAACCCCCGAGGAGGAAAAAACCCAACAAGAATACAAAACTTGGCACATCACAACCCCCGAGGAGGAAAAAAACCCCAACAAGAATACAAAACTTGGCACATCACAACCCCCGAGGAGGAAAAAACCCAACAAGAATACAAAACTTGGCACATCACAACCCCAGAGGAGGAAAAAACCCAACAAGAATACAAAACTTGGCACATCACAACCCCCCGAGGAGGAAAAAACCCAACAAGAATACAAAACTTGGCACATCACAACCCCCGAGGAGAAAAGCCAACAAGAATACAAAACTTGGCACATCACAACCCCCGAGGAGGAAAAAAAAAACAACAAGAATACAAAACTTGGCACATCACAACCCCCGAGGAGAAAATCCAACAAGAATACAAAACTTGGCACATCACAACCCCGAGGAGGAAAAAACCCAACAAGAATACAAAACTTGGCACATCACAACCCCCGAGGAGAAAAGCCAACAAGAATACAAAACTTGGCACATCACAACCCCGAGGAGGAAAAAACCCAACAAGAATACAAAACTTGGCACATCACAACCCCCGAGGAGGAAAAAAACCCCAACAAGAATACAAAACTTGGCACATCACAACCCCCGAGGAGGAAAAAACCCCAACAAGAATACAAAACTTGGCACATCACAACCCCCGAGGAGGAAAAAACCCAACAAAAATACAAAACTTGGCACATCACAACCCCCGAGGAGGAAAAAAACCCCAACAGGAATACAAAACTTGGCACATCACAACCCCCGAGGAGGAAAAAACCCAACAAGAATACAAAACTTGGCACATCACAACCCCAGAGGAGGAAAAAACCCAACAAGAATACAAAACTTGGCACATCACAACCCCCCGAGGAGGAAAAAACCCAACAAGAATACAAAACTTGGCACATCACAACCCCCGAGGAGAAAAGCCAACAAGAATACAAAACTTGGCACATCACAACCCCCGAGGAGGAAAAAAAAAACAACAAGAATACAAAACTTGGCACATCACAACCCCCGAGGAGAAAACCCAACAAGAATACAAAACTTGGCACATCACAACCCCCGAGGAGAAAACCCAACAAGAATACAAAACTTGGCACATCACAACCCCCGAGGAGAAAACCCAACAAGAATACAAAACTTGGCACATCACAACCCCCGAGGAGAAAATCCAACAAGAATACAAAACTTGGCACATCACAACCCCCGAGGAGGAAAAAAAACCCAACAAGAATACAAAACTCGGCACATCACAACCCCCGAGGAGGAAAAAAACCCAATAAGAATACACTTGGCACATCACAACCCCCGAGGAGGAAAAAACCCAACAAGAATACAAAACTTGGCACATCACAACCCCCGAGGAGGAAAAAAACCCATCTACACAAACCTCCCAAATAAGAATCATCTAAACTTTAGCATCACAACCCCCGAGGAAGAGAAAACCTACCGATAAGAACCAAACAAACATCAATACAAACCTCTGATATCAGAACCCACCAAAAAGGACCAATCAAAACAAACCACACAAATAAACATTCAAACTGTAAAATCACAACCTCCGAGGAGGAAGAAAACCCACCAACAACTATACAAATCTGTGACATCACAATCTGCCTGAAAAAGAATTATACAAACCTGTGAAATCACAACCCCTGATGAGAAAAACCCACCAATAAGAATCATACATACCTGTGACATCATCCCCATGAAGGCCCAGAGCCGAAACATCTTCAGAGGAACGCTGACCAGATACTGCAGAGAGAAGACACAGTACTGTCACCCTTATCATCTCCTTTCACATTTACAAGGGCCCCGGACATTACTAAACATGGCCACTGTGCCAATGCCACATTTTTGGAAAGTTTTTCTGCCACTGCGTCAACAATGTTCAATGAAAACTGAGAAATTAGGATTTCTGAAAGATTTTTTTTTGTCAGAACCTAAAATCCCTGTAAACACGTCAGACTTGGTCCTAGATGCTGCTATTCCCCTGATTTCATTTCACTGTTACTAGGCTTCACGTCCCTGAACATTGTGCACATCCACCTCTGTGCTCCCTATTCTGTGGTCACTAAGTGTACTCTCCGGGGGCATGTGGGTTGGCCAGGTTTAGCCCAGAAGGCAAGTTCCTAGCAGCAAACAAACAAATCAGGAGGTGCACAGAAGGAGGTTTTGCTGCCTAATACAGGTAACAGCAGACATTTTATTGTAGATATGCAAAGAGATAGGTCACTGCACACCCAGCAAAGCCATTAGTAAACCGGTGAATGCAGACTTAGCCAGCTTCATCAAACGGCAAGCAGCCAACGCATTTCCCCCCGCCCATGGAGCTCAATCATGGGGGTGAAACGCGTTGAAGCGTGGCTTTAGATGAAGCTGGCTGAGGTTACTTTCACCTGTTTACTAATGGCTTTGCTAGGTGTGTGGTGAACTTTCTCTATGCATATCCACAGTATGTGAGAAGTTAGACGGACTCCTGCCCAGCCAGTACCCATCGCAGGAAGCACCGGATGGACTTCCCGGAGCTTGAGCAGAGACCTTACATGTTAGGAGGTTACAGACATCTTATGGTGCCTTCTAGAAGCGAGGGCTTTTAGCTTCAGTTATTTAAAATGGCTGAAAGGTCCACTTTAGGATACAGATTGTCATATTCCTTTCTTTAGAGCCCCATCTCCCACCTCCAATATTTAACTGCTGGCAGCAGCACATACAATCATATTGGCCACAAACTAATATGGTCAACCACAGATATTTCTTGGGTTCCTTTTCGTAAATGATAAAAATTGGGTTGGAAATGTTTGAAAAATTCCATTTTGGATGGAATGGTTTTAAATGATTTCCTCCCCACATCCACCAATGGAAATGACCGTGGTTGAAAATCCACTGAATTCCACAAACCTGTCCGATGTACAGCCGGAACATCCCCCACAATCCTACTTTCCTGGGAGGGGCCACAACTCCTGATATAGGTCAGTACTTCTCAGACTCACCTCATGGAAGAAAGCAGAGCCGAAGAAGACAGCAGTCTGAGCGGCCCACTTGGAGACCCCGCGCCTCATCATTGGCTTGTAGAAATGCCTGAGACACAAAAACAGTCATTGTTCCAGTGACTCCCGGTTCAGTTATCACCACCCCCGCCCTCAACAGCCTGCTTTATATTCCCATATCTTTCACAATAATCCCAGCTGCACCACCTCCATCTCCACACAACCCAATGAGCGAGTGTTCAACAGCTAAGAGGCAGCTGAAATCCCCCCCTCTTTACTCACCCTTATTCTTCATCCGCCCCCTTCACCTGTCCCTAGTCCTTCATGTACCCATCTATTTTACCCATTCCCTGCCCCTGCCCCTTAGCTGCCTTCTCCTTCACCCGTACCTTACCTTCACCGCCCCTTTGCATTCACTTGTACCTCTCCTTGACCCATCCTATCCTCCTTCATTTGTATCCCTCTTTCACCCATCCGTTCTCCTTCATTCACTTGTCCTGTCATTCTCCTCCCTCCTCCTTCACTGCCCCTTCGCATTCACTTGTAACTCTCCTTCACCCATCCTACTCCTTCACCCATAACTTTGCATCCACTTGTCCCTCTCCTTCGTCCGTTCTTCTCCCATACCTCTCCATTATCCACCTTTCTCCTTCACCCGCCTGTCCCTTTTCCTCCACCCATCCCATCTCCTTCACTAATCCCCCAGAGATCCCTCTTACCTGCTGCACCATTTGTGTACTGGGATGTTCCAGTTTTGCCAGAAGTAGGTCACCGTCTCGGAGTTCCTGGGAAGGAGAAAGACACATAGAATGGAGGTGAACTTACCAAACAATGTCATGGCCAATAAGTAAGCGAATCAGCTGAACCTCACTCCCCAACTCACCACCAATCCCTGTAGAATTCCCGGTCTCCAAAACGCATCAACTCCGTCACAAAGTTCATGGAAGAGTGGAAGAACCAGTAGAAGAAGATGAGCCAGATCAGGTGTTTGGGGACCTAAAAAGAAATCAGGAGAAGAATGAACTCAGGACTAGAAGGAAGCACCACCGGTTATATGCTGTGAAGAGAACTATGGCTTACCGCCAACTTCAGGAGACCCTCAACCATCCGCGAGTAATCCATCCTGCCAGAGGAAGAGATCAAAACTGAGCACAGAAATTATGGAGAAAAGAGACCAGGAGCCTCCAGCTCAGGTTCACATTTGGTGGAAAGCCAATAAAATTATTGGACCAACAGATAACAAATGGTCTTGACACTTCTGGGCACAGGCACCCCAATAAATCCTGAAACCCACAACTTGGCCTCTTAACATTTCTGTTCACTGTTGCTAAACAGGTTCTTGTCAAAGTGTGGAGGTCGTTCTCCTGAAGATCTCATAGCTAAACCATGGTTCCTCTTGTAGAAATAAAATGACTTAGACCCCTGGTTGCTGGTCCTATCGTACACCAAGTTCCTACATCATTAAAATTAGGGCCAGAGTATTCTGGGCCCACAGAACAAGTCCAGATGAATGTAACCAACTACTACTAGATCTACCAAGACCATGACACCAACTACTAGATCTACAATGACCATGAGACCAACTACTAGATCTACAATGACCATGAAACCAACTACTACTAGATCTACCATGACACCAACAACTTCTAGATCTACCAAGACCATGACACCAACTACTACTAGATTTACCATGAGACCCACAACTATAACTACTACTAGATCTACCATGACCACGAGACCAAAAACTACTAGAGCTACCATGAGACCAACTACAGGTCCTTCTCAAAAAATTAGCATATTGTGATAAAGTTCATTATTTTCTGTAATGTACTGATAAACATTAGACTTTCATATATTTTAGATTCATTACACACAACTGAAGTAGTTCAAGCCTTTTCTTGTTTTAATATTGATGATTTTGGCATACAGCTCCTGAAAACCCAAAAATCCTATCTCAAAAAATTAGCATATTTCATCCGACCAATAAAAGAAAAGTGTTTTTAATACAAAAAAAGTCAACCTTCAAATAATTATGTTCAGTTATGCACTCAATACTTGGTCGGGAATCCTTTTGCAGAAATGACTGCTTCAATGCGGCGTGGCATGGAGGCAACCAGCCTGTGGCACTGCTGAGGTGTTATGGAGGCCCAGGATGCTTCGATAGCGGCCTTAAGCTCATCCAGAGTGTTGGGTCTTGCGTCTCTCAACTTTCTCTTCCCAATATCCCACAGATTCTCTATGGGGTTCAGGTCAGGAGAGTTGGCAGGCCAATTGAGCACAGTAATACCATGGTCAGTAAACCATTTACCAGTGGTTTTGGCACTGTGAGCAGGTGCCAGGTCGTGCTGAAAAATGAAATCTTCATCTCCATAAAGCTTTTCAGCAGATGGAAGCATGAAGTGCTCCAAAATCTCCTGATAGCTAGCTGCATTGACCCTGCCCTTGATAAAACACAGAGGACCAACACCAGCAGCTGACATGGCACCCCAGACCATCACTGACTGTGGGTACTTGACACTGGACCTCAGGCATTTTGGCATTTCCCTCTCCCCAGTCTTCCTCCAGACTCTGGCACCTTGATTTCCGAATGACATGCAAAATTTGCTTTCATCCGAAAAAAGTACTTTGGACCACTGAGCAACAGTCCAGTGCTGCTTCTCTGTAGCCCAGGTCAGGCGCTTCTGCCGCTGTTTCTGGTTCAAAAGTGGCTTGACCTGGGGAATGCGGCACCTGTAGCCCATTTCCTGCACACGCCTGTTCACGGTGGCTCTGGATGTTTCTACTCCAGACTCAGTCCACTGCTTCCGCAGGTCCTCCAAGGTCTGGAATCGGTCCTTCTCCACAATCTTCTTCAGGGTCCGGTCACCTCTTCTCGTTGTGCAGCGTTTTCTGCCACACTTTTTCCTTCCCACAGACTTCCCACTGAGGTGCCTTGATACAGCACTCTGGGAACAGCCTATTCGTTCAGAAATTTCTTTCTGTGTCTTACCCTCTTGCTTGAGGGTGTCAATGATGGCCTTCTGGACAGCAGTCAGGTCGGCAGTCTTACCCATGATTGCGGTTTTGAGTAATGAACCAGGCTGGGAGTTTTTAAAAGCCTCAGGAATCTTTTGCAGGTGTTTAGAGTTAATTAGTTGATTCAGATGATTAGGTTAATAGCTTGTTTAGAGAACCTTTTCATGATATGCTAATTTTTTGAGATAGGAATTTGGGGTTTTCATGAGCTGTATGCCAAAATCATCAATATTAAAACAAGAAAAGGCTTGAACTACTTCAGTTGTGTGTAATGAATCTAAAATATATGAAAGTCTAATGTTTATCAGTACATTACAGAAAATAATGAACTTTATCACAATATGCTAATTTTTTGAGAAGGACCTGTACTACTAGATATACCATGAGATCAATTACTACTAGATATACCGTGACCATGAGACCAGCTACTACTAGATCTACCGTTACCATGAGACTAGCTACTACTAGATCTACCATGATCATGAGACCAACTACTACTCAATCTGCCAGCCCCCCAAGAAAGATTGATAAATATTAGTTGATGTCAGAATTTACCTCTGTAGAACAATCTTTTTAGGGATATTGGGCACATGAACACACTGAGCCCCTTATTTACAACTACTCACCCGGAACGGCTTCATGGAGTTTTGGATTGTTGGGACCATCCACTGAAAAACAAAGATAGAAATGATCTTGGTATCCAAGACAAGAAGCCATCACCCTGTTAAACAACCCTCCCTATCTGAAGGGCAAGAAGATTAATGGCACGATCCAACCTTCATAGTGGTCAGTGGGGGCTGTTTACAAAGAGGAGGAACTACAGACAGACATTTTCCCACAATTCCCTCACAGTGACGAGACATCATTTCCTTTCATCTTTTCTACATCTATGCCAACATCTCCACATTCCTCTGTCATCTTCGGCTGCAGGACTCTAAATGTCTCCTTCAACACTGAATCTAAACCTCCAAGCTATCAGAGCAGCCCCTCCCCTGAGGAGCCTATGAAGGCGACGCCTCCCATTTACACATCTCACCTGCTGGATTAGGCCAACCAGGAGTTGCATGAAGAACAACTAAATAAAAGAGAAAAAAAGGACCATCAGAGACTTCGCTGATCACGAGAGCTCGGTTGTGTGTGCTGAGGGGGGAGGAAGAGTGAGATAATGAAGGAGGAGGGGGCTGGAGAGGAAAGTCCATTACAATGTCTGGATTCAGGAAGTGTACAATCAGAAAAGAGAGAGAGAGACAGGCAGGAGGTGTACAATAGGGGGGAAGGACAGTGGAAGTGCACAATAGAGAGGAAGGGCGGTGGTGGTGTTTTCCATTGGGGGGGTGCAGGGTCAGTGGTGGTGTACAGGCTTTCAGTCTTTCACTTATCTGTGGAATTAATCCTTCCATAAATTGTCTATTGAAGGCTCGGATCGTAGTTGGCTGAGCCAAATCCAATCCTTCATCTGCCATCATACTTTCCATAGACAAGTAAAAGTCTGATACTGTCTGTCCTGGAGTTTGTTTCATGGGTGATATGGACCCTCTCTCTATTTGTTTTGCCGTACAGAAAGCTTCCAACCTAACAACAAATGGGGCCCTTGAATCTATGTGTCTGATGTGTCCTGCCTGTTGGTTGCCGTCTGCGTCAAACCGGTCTATAGATCGGTACGGACCTATTTCTGTCACAAATTGCTGAAACAGAGTAGGAGTCATTTTATGTCTACACAAATCTTCCCCGTCTTGCCATGTTGCATCATGTGTATCCATCAACTGTCTTACAAATCTACAAAACGCAGCTGGTTTCGCTACTGGGTCTGGGGCATTCTGTATTAGTGCCATAAGGGCGTCTGGTGTCCATGGTGCCCAGGTCCTTATCTGCATCCTACGAGTAACAGCAGGTGGGGCATTTGGATGGGCTACTTGTCCAAATTCTGGATTATTTACCTGTACAATGTGTGTATCAGTGCGTACGGGGGCTACAGTTTCTGGATGAGGTTTTTGTGCCCCACAATGCACACACTCTATTGCCCATTCTGGGTTTTGTGTTCCACAAACCTGACAAACCCATCCCCTGCCTTGGAGTGAAGGATATATCTTATGTGGTTTATGTTCTATGTCAGTGTATGGGGGTGGAATGGCTGAGCTGGGGTCAACCAGAGCCTCAGCATTTTTTGTTCTTCTATCCTTCATGTCCCAACCATCACAATCTGGGTTATATTTCCACCCCTCCTCTTTTTCTCTATAAGAGACCTTAATTAAGCACTGAACCTGACGCATCCAATGCTTCTCTAACACCTCTCCTTGTCTGTCCCTTTTTATTTCCTTCCACACGTCTGGGTCTAAACCCGCTGCTCCTTTTACTTTGAATTTATGAAGTATGGTTTTTAAATTTTGTGCTTCATCTGTCCCATATATGTTCTTAATTATCCGTGGCACCGTATAGTGGGCCACAGTTCCTTGACGGGGTTTTGTGTACCTCTGACCCATTCTAACAGTCCGTGCCTAGGTAGCGTGTGGGACACTGTTATATGTCCCAAAATAAAAAAGAGAAAAGTGTGTATGCGGGACCCTACAACAGTTCCTCGTTGCCTTCCTCCTAGGATGCTAGAATACTAAAAACCTCCCCGGGATGAGATTTCTGTAACCAAATTACTTTATATGCTAGCCAACTGACAAATATTATAACCAGAATGGTGGCCTGGTATCCGACTAGATCTCCGGGCTTCTGGAGACCTTATTCCCCCCCCCCCCCCGTATCTGGGATCCCTCTCGTGCACTCTTATCCCTGCTTTATGGAGCAGACAGGGCTTATACTCTCAACCAGTCTTATGGTTTATGACTTAGATGTGAAGGTTGACCCCCCGAAAGGGCGCTTTCACTTGCCTAGTTCGTCAATCCTCCTTCTAACTCATACCATCCTAAACATGGCTCATTCTTTCACCCAACATGGACAGACAACAAATTATCAGCAAAACAAAGGTATTACTTATAATAGTTCAAGACTCACCCCTACAGAGGTTGCAGTTAATATGCTGCGTGGAGACCCGTTTCTGACAGAACTGGCTAAAGGCACAAATCAGGGAAGCTCAGAGTATAAAGAGAAATAAAGGCTTTCTCTTACCTGGCCAGGCTTCGTGGTCTGTGGTTCCCGAAGTGCCCCAGTGTTATGGTTCCGTCAGCTCCGTTCGTCCACCTCTAGTAGGATCATTGATGAGTCCCTGTTCGGGCGCCAAAATTGTTAAGTGCAATTCTCAAACCAATTGCTTTTCCTCTTTGTAATGCTGAGTTCAAATCTTATGCTTCTGATAGAAATGAAATACCGGAGACCTTTTCTGTAGCCCAAATCCAAGCTGAATGGCCCACAACGTTTATTGTTGCACAGTTCTTATACACTCAAAAATTGATGAGTCATACACAAAAATACCAGATAAGGAGAAAACAGCCTTTCCCCATCGTGTGGTCAGCAGATGGGCGTAGTCTGAGTGACTTTACACTTTTCACAATATCTATCTCTTAACACAGTTGTTTTGTGCAAATAATGTCAAGTCATAACTTAAGCTAGAACTCTGATCCTATCACTGTGATGGAGGATATAATATGAGAGCACGCTGTGATGGGGGACATAATATGAGGGCACGCTGTGATAGGGGACATAATATGAGGGCACACTATGATGGGGGACATAATATGAGGGCACACTGTGATGGGGGGACATAATATGAGGGCACACTGTGATGGGGGGACATAATATGATGGCACACTGTGATGGGGGGACATAATATGATGGCACACTGTGATGGGGGGACATAATATGAGGGCACATTGTGGTGGGGGACATAATGCGAGGGCACACTGTGATGGGGGGACATAATATGAGGACACACTGTGATGGGGGGGCATAATATGAGGACACACTGTGATGGGGGGACATAATATGAGGGCACACTGTGATGGGGGGACATAATATGAGGGCACACTCTGATGGAGGGGAGATAATATGAGGACACACTGTGATGGGGGGACATAATATGAGGGCACACTGTGATGGGGGGACATAATATGAGGGCACACTGTGATGGGGGACATAATATGAGGGCTGTGTGATGAGGGGACATAATATGAGGGCTGTGATGGGGGGGGGAATAATATGAGGACACACTGTGATGGGGGACATAATATGAGGGCACACTGTGATGGGGGACATAATATGAGGGCACACTGTGATGGGGGGACATAATATGAGGGCACACTGTGATGGGGGACATAATATGAGGGCACATAATATGAGTGCACACTGTGATGGGGGACATAATATGAGGGCACACTGTGATGGGGAGACATAATATGAGGGCACACTGTGATGGGGGACATAATGCGAGGGCACACTGTGATGGGGGGACATAATATGAGGACACACTGTGATGGGGGGACATACTATGAGGACACACTGTGAAGGGGGGACATAATATGAGGGCACACTGTGATGGGGGGACATAATATGAGGGCACACTCTGATGGAGGGGAGATAATATGAGGACACACTGTGATGGGGGGACATAATATGAGGGCACACTGTGATGGGGGGACATAATACGAGGGCACACTGTGATGGGGGACATAATACAAGGGCACACTGTGATGGGGGACATAATATGAGGGCACATTGTGATGGGGGACATAGTTTCAGGACACACTGTGATGGGGGACATAATTTCAGGACACTGTGATGGGGGGACATCATTTCAGGACACACTGTGATGGGGGGACATCATTTCTGGACACACTGTGGTGGGGGGACATAATTTCTGGACACACTGCGATGGGGGGACATAATTTCTGGACACACTGTGATGGGGGGACATAATTTCTGGACACACTGTGGTGGGGGGACATAATTTCTGGACACACTGCGATGGGGGGACATAATTTCTGGACACACTGTGATGGGGGGACATAATTTCTGGACACACTGTGATGGGGGGACATAATATCTGGACGCACTGTAATGGGGGACATAATTTCTGGACACACTGTGGTGGGGGGACATAATTTCTGGACACACTGTGATGGGGGAACATAATTTCTGGACACACTGTGATGGGGGGACATAATATGAGGGCACACTCTGATGGAGGGGAGATAATATGAGGACACACTGTGATGAGGGGACATAATATGAGGGCACACTGTGATGGGGGGACATAATATGAGGGCACACTGTGATGGGGGGGATAATTATATGAGGGCACACTGTGATGGGGGACATAATATGAGGGCACACTGTGATGGGGGACATCATTTCAGGACACACTGTGATGGGGGACATAATTTCAGGACACTGTGATGGGGGGACATCATTTCAGGACACACTGTGGTGGGGGGACATAATTTCTGGACACACTGTGATGGGGGGACATAATTTCTAGACAGAGGGTGGTTTGTTTTCTCTTACTCTCCTGGATACTCTGAGGGCTCAGCTCCAGTTGCCAGTAGTAAATATGGCAACATGTGGTGAAGTAAATGTGATGGGGGACATAATATGAGGGCACACTGTGATGGGGGGACATAATATGAGGACACACTGTGATGGGGGGACATAATATGAGGGCACACTGTGATGGGGGGACATAATATGAGGGCACACTGTGATGGGGGACATAATATGAGGGCACACTGTGATGGAGGACATAATATGAGGGCACACTGTGATGGCGGGACATAATATGAGGGCACACTGTGATGGGGGATATAATATGAGGGCTGTGTGATGAGGGGACATAATATGAGGGCTGTGATGGGGGGGGCATAATATGAGGACACACTGTGATGCGGGGGACATAATATGAGGGCACACTGTGATGGGGGACATAATACGAGGGCACACTGTGATGAGGGGACATAATACAAGGGCACACTGTGATGGGGGACATAATACGAGGGCACACTGTGATGGGGGGACATAATACGACGGCACACTGTGATGGGGGACATAATATGAGGGCACATTTTGATGGGGGACATAATTTCAGGACACACTGTGATGGGGGGACATAATTTCCGGACACACTGTGATGGGGGACATAATACGAGGGCACACTGTGATGGGGGGACATAATACAAGGGCACACCGTGATGGGGGACATAATACGAGGGCACACTGTGATGGGGGGACATAATACGACGGCACACTGTGATGGGGGACATAATATGAGGACACACTGTGATGAGGGGACATAATATGAGGGCACACTGTGATGGGGGGACATAATATGAGGGCACACTGTGATGGGGGGGATAATTATATGAGGGCACACTGTGATGGGGGACATAATATGAGGGCACATTGTGATGGGGGACATCATTTCAGGACACACTGTGATGGGGGACATAATTTCAGGACACTGTGATGGGGGGACATCATTTCTGGACACACTGTGGTGGGGGGACATAATTTCTGGACACACTGTGATGGGGGGACATAATTTCTAGACAGTGGGTGGTTTGTTTTCTCTTACTCTCCTGGATACTCTGAGGGCTCAGCTCCAGTTGCCAGTAGTAAATATGGCAACATGTGGTGAAGTAAATGTGATGGGGGACATAATATGAGGGCACACTGTGATGGGGGGACATAATATGAGGGCACACTGTGATGGGGGGACATAATATGATGGCACACTGTGATGGGGGGACATAATATGATGGCACACTGTGATGGGGGGACATAATATGAGGGCACATTGTGGTGGGGGACATAATGAGAGGGCACACTGTGATGGGGGGACATAATATGAGGACACACTGTGATGGGGGGACATAATATGAGGACACACTGTGATGGGGGGACATAATATGAGGGCACACTGTGATGGGGGGACATAATATGAGGGCACACTCTGATGGAGGGGAGATAATATGAGGACACACTGTGATGGGGGGACATAATATGAGGGCACACTGTTATGGGGGGACATAATATGAGGGCACACTGTGATGGGGGACATAATATGAGGGCTGTGTGATGAGGGGACATAATATGAGGGCTGTGATGGGGGGGGGGAATAATATGAGGACACACTGTGATGGGGGACATAATATGAGGGCACACTGTGATGGGGGACATAATATGAGGGCACACTGTGATGGGGGGACATAATGTAAGGATTAAGGGGTGTCAAAACAAAATGGTTGACAATATGTCTTTCTAAATACTTGTCTTTCTCTATCCTTCTCTGTAAAATAAGGACTCGTCATCTTTAGTCACGTACGCATAAGGAGAGGCTGCATCAGCCCTAAAAAGCAGTCTACGCCCAGAAGATTGTCTTATCAGCTGATAACACCCGGAGAATTGTCTTTCCTTTGCAAAAATGTTGTTTTTTTACATTTGCTGATGTTTGCCCTTTTCTGTCTATAAAAGATGTAATAAAGAGCTCAGAGCCAGAGCCAGTCAGAGAAAGTCAGAGTTACGACGGACTTCTGAGCAGAAATACTGAATACCTCCGTGTCTCTTTGCTTAGATAAGAACTCTAACTAACAATTGGGAAACGGTAACATAACCTGACAAATAGGTGACTTGTTGAGGTCACACCTAACATTTCTGGCGCCGCGAACAAGGGACTCGCTGAAGAAACTACAAGAGGCGAACGAACATAAGGACGGAACAAAGAGGCTGGGCACATCAAGAACCACAGACAAATCCTGCGCAGGTAAGAAAAGCTTTATTTTCTTATAAACTCTGTGCTTCTTAGATTTGTGCCCACCTGATCTGTCTGAATTGTTCTTCAGGTAAACACCAACCTCTGTAGTAAGCGGGTCTTGAACTTAATATTTTGGCTTATGTTACCGTTGTTTCTTGTCTGTCTACTTGTCATCTGTCTGTTGTGAATGAGATAAGCCCTGTTTGTATGGTGTGAATTGAAACATATATCATCCCAATGGGTAACGGAATGCGCCCTTAACTCGTAAGAGTACTTTGGGGGTCCGACACTTAAGTTTGATATACGCTTTTTGATTCATGAGCCTAAAAACGGGTTGAAAGTATAAGTCCTGACTGCCTCAATAAAGCAGGAATAAGAAACGAATGCTGAGAGATTCCATGGTAATGGGAAGGGAATAAAGGTCTCCACAAAGTCCGGAGATCTAGTCATATGTGTTTGGCCACCAAAAGGGAATGCTTGTATATGTTGTAGCCGTCAGTCTGGTCATAATATTTGTCAGTTGGCTAGCATATAAGGTAATTCGATTTCAGAAATCTCATCTAGGAGAGGTTTTTTAGTATTTTGGCACCCTAGGAGGAGAAGGCAACGAGACACTTAGTAAGTGATCCAAACGCCACCTAGGCAGGACTGTCAAAATGGGCCAGACACATGGTAAACCCCAGGAGGAATCTCAGAAATGTTATGCTGTTAAAGACATAATTACAATGTTGTATGGGAAGGATAAGGCACAGGGCACAAATAGGATTCTCAAGAAATTGGGGATGGATGGAGAAAATGGATTAAGTGTAGAAGGTTGGGAAGAAATAAAGAAAGACAGACAGGGAGAGATATTGCAGAACAGATGGGTATCACAAATACAATGTTTAATTAAGGTTTCCAACAGGGCTGAAGAGGAGGGATGGGAGTATTGTCAGGAAAAGGGTGGATGGGATATGAAGGTCCGACACAAAAGTCTTCCTTCTGCTCCCGGCGATAGGGTAAATACGGGAGATACTCCACCTCCTTATAACACCACCACACCAGGTAATGAAAGACCAAAACTTTATCCTTCCTTAAGAGGAAGAGGATGGGTATGCCGAGTATGCGGTACCCAGAACCCAGACTGGGCACAGGAATGTGTACATTGCGGCGCTCAAAGACCAGAGCCCGTAGCTCCAGTCCATAGTCGGACTAGGGTAATACAAGTAAATAATCCAAATGCGGGTCAAGCAGGACAGCCACCTACAGTGACCCGACAAGTCGTTCTGAGGACATGGACACCTTGGTCGGCTGACACTCTTATGGCATTAATACAGAATGCTCCTGATCCCGTAGCAAAACCTGCCGCATTCTGTAGATTCGTGACACAATTACTAGACACACATGAAGCAACTTGGCAAGATGGGGAAGATATATGTAGACATAAAATGACACTAACGATGTTTAATCAATTTATGAATGAAATTGCTCCACATAGACCACAAGGGGATCCAGCGGCAGATCCGCCAGGAATACACCCCCGTCATATAGACTCTAGACCCCTGTTTATAGCTCAGTTACGAGAATTTTGCCAAGGGAAACAGCAGGAAAGGGGTTCGACAGCGCCCATAAAACAGGCCCCAGGTCAGACTGTTACAGAATTTTACCTCAACATGGAAAGCATGATGGCTGACGAAGGTCTAGATTTAGCCTTACCCGTCACCATTAGGGCTTTCAATCGACAGTTTATGGAAGGACTAGTACCCCAAATAGGTGACAAACTGAAGGCATGTACTCCCGAATGGAGAGCCATACGGGACAGAGGAACATTGTTGCAGAAAGCACAAGGCATAGAGGCTGATTTAGCAGAAACTAAACCCAGAAGGACACCGGGAGTTAACACTGTTGCCCGGGTCAATGAAGGAGGGAATTCCTCCCGTAAACCTCTTACCTGTTATTACTGCAACAAGGTGGGACATATAAAAAGAGACTGTAGGAAAAGGATAAAAGACGAACAGGAAGGAAACACGGACAGAGACACGAGGGACAGAGGCGGCTCTAGACTTTCTGAGGCCTTAGGCAAAACTTAGACATGAGGCCCCACTCACGCCCATAATGGGAAAAATATTATAAAAATGATAAAAATTAACTGTATGAATGCATATATTAACTTAATTCCTATGAACTATGAATTCACCGTTTCTATAAATTTCTCTAGCCAATTATTCTTTAATCAAATATCATTAAACATAGGGTGGGTGGGTATATATGTTACACGCACACAGATATAGATCAAATTGTGCAGCTGCCTACTCATTATCCTTTGTGCTGTCTCATAAATGTGAAATTAATTTGTCAACAAAGTATAAAACAAAAAAAAAAGTAATTTTACAACATATTCTAAAACATAACCTGTTTAATGCAACAAGTCCAATCCAGCTAAGGAGCAGTCCCAGCTGAGGGATATAGTCATAGTCCAACCCAGCTGATAGACATAGTCCGACCCATCCAATCCAGCTAAGGGACAGTCCCAGATAAGAGACAGCCCAGCTAAGAGACAGTCCAATCCAGCTAAAGGACAGTCACCGACCTCACATCCATGATACAAGAGATGGTCAGAGACTGTGTACGGGCAATAATACAGGAGATGGTCAGAGACTGTGTGTGGACAATGATACAGGAGATGGTCAGAGACTGTGTGTGGACAATGATACAGGAGATGGTCAGAGACTGTGTGTGGACAATGATACAGGAGATGGTCAGAGTCTATGCAGACAATTATACAGGAGACGGTCAGAGACTGTGCAGACAATGATACAGGCAAGGGTCAGAGACTGTGGACAATGATACAGGAGATGGTTTTATTATGGTAATGACAAGCAAACTCTTACCTGGCTAACATGGTATCAAACGTTGGAGCCACTGACAGGGTGCTGACAGACAATCATGCAGGAGATGGTCATAGACTGCGGAAAATTATACAGGAGATGGTCAGAGACTGTGTGTGGACAATGAATCAGGAGATGGTCAGAGACTGTGTGTGGACAATGAATAAGGAGATGGCCAGAGACTGTGTGTGGACAATGATACAGGAGACGGTCAGAGACTGTGTGTGGACAATGATACAGGAGACGGTCAGAGACTGTGTGTGGACAATGATACAGGAGACGGTCAGAGACTGTGTGTGGACAATGATACAGGAGACGGTCAGAGACTGTGTGTGGACAAGGATACAGGAGACGGTCAGAGACTGTGTGTGGACAAGGATACAGGAGACGGTCAGAGACTTGCAGAGACAATGATACAGGAGACGGTTTTATTATGGTAATAACAAGCAAACTCTTACCTGGCTAACACGGTATGAAAAGTTGGAGCCACTGACAGGGTGCTGACAGACAATCATGCCACAAAGATGCAGGAGATGGTCAGATACTGTGCGCAGATAATGATACAGGAAATGGTCAGAGACTGTGGGCGGACAATGATACAGGAGCCACTGTGCCATCAAAAGCAGCCACCGTGCCAGTAATCGCAGCCACTGTGTCATCAAACACAGCCACTGTGTCATCAAACGCAGCCACTGTGCCCTCAAACGCAGCCACTGTGCCAAAACGCAGCCACTGTGCCCATCAATTGCAGCCACTGTGCCCATCAAACTCAGCCACTGTGCCCATCAAATGCAGCCACTGCGCCATCAAACGCAGCCACTGTGCCATCAAACGCAACCACTGTGCCATCAAACGCAGCCACTGTGCCCTCAAACGCAGCCACTGTGCCCTCAAACGCAGCGACTGTGCCCTCAAACGCAGCCACTGTGCTCATCAATTGCAGCCACTGTGCCCATCAAATGCAGCCACTGCGCCATCAAACACAGCCACTGTGCCATCAAACGCATCCACTGTGCCATCAAACGCAGCCACTGTGCCCATCAAACGCAGCCACTGCGACATCAAACGCAGCCACCGTGCCAACAAAAGCAGCCACCGTGCCATCAAACACAGCCACTGTGCCCATCAATTGCAGCCACTGTGCCATCAAACTCAGCCACTGTGCCCATCAAATGCAGCCACTGCACCATCAATTGCAACCACCATGCCATCAAACTCAGCCACTGTGCCCATCAAATGCAGCCACTGCGCCATCAAACGCAGCCACTGTGCCATCAAACGCAGCCACTGTGCCCTCAAACGCAGCCACTGTGCCCTCAAACGCAGCCACTGTGCCCTCAAACGCAGCCACTGTGCCCATCAATTGCAGCCACTGCGCCATCAAACACAGCCACTGTGCCATCAAACGCAGCCACTGTGCCCATCAAACGCAGCCACTGTGCCCATCAAACGCAGCCACTGCGACATCAAACGCAGCCACCGTGCCAACAAAAGCAGCCACCGTGCCATCAAACACAGCCACTGTGCCCATCAATTGCAGCCACTGTGCCATCAAACTCAGCCACTGTGCCCATCAAATGCAGCCACCGTGCCCATCAAATGCAGCCACTGCGCCATCAATTGCAGCCACCGTGCCATCAAACTCAGCCACTGTGCCCATCAAATGCAGTCACTGCGCCATCAAACGTAGCCACTGTGCCCATCAAACGCAGCCACTGTGCCATCAAATGCAGCCACTGTGCCATCAAACGCAGCCACTGTGCCATCAAACACAGCCACCGTGCCCATCAAATGCAGCCACTGTGCCCATCAATTGCAGCCACCGTGCCCATCAATTGCAGCCACCGTGCCATCAAACTCAGCCACTGTGCCCATCAATTGCAGCCACCGTGCCATCAAACTCAGCCACTGTGCCCATCAATTGCAGCCACCGTGCCATCAAACTCAGCCACTGTACCCATCAAATGCAGTCATTGCGCCATCAAACGCAGCCACTGTGCCATCAAACGCCGCCACTGTGCCATCAAACGCAGCCACTGTGCCCATCAATTGCAGCCACTGTGCCATCAAACACAGCCACCGTGCCCATCAAATGCAGCCACCGTGTCATCAAACTCAGCCACTGTGCCCATCAAATGCAGCCACTGTGCCATCAATTGCAGCCACCGTGCCATCAAACTCAGCCACTGTGCCCATCAAATGCAGTCACTGCGCCATCAAATGCAGCCACTGTGCCAGCAAACGCAGCCACTGTGCCCATCAAACGCAGCCACTGTGCCATCAAACGCAGCCACTGTGCCCATCAAACTCAGCCACTGTGCCATCAAACGCAGCCACTGTGCCATCAAACACAGCCACCGTGCCCATCAAATGCAGCCACTGTGCCATCAAACGCAGCCACTGTGCTCAATAATTGCAGCCACTGTGCCATTAAACCCAGCCACTGTGCCATCAATTGCAGCCACCATGCCATCAAACACAGCCACTGTAAAGCATCCTCAGTAAAGCAGATGAAAAGTTATTTTTAGAATGTGTGAAAATAAAACTGTCTTGTCAATGCAGAGTTAATATGGCCTTTGGACTCTTAGATTTGGTGGGGGTGCATTGTTGTTAGGTTTTTCATATATATATATATATATATATATATATATATATATATATATATATATATATATATATATGAAAAACCTATATATAAACTGTACCTGATGATCCTGCTCCTCGCCTTGGTGACAAATTGGTAAAGGCAGCAGGACTCAGTTGGAGAAGCAACACATGATGTTCTAGCTCTGCCCTGCAGTGCAATCTGGGAGTTGTAGTCTCTGCAGAGCACAGGCACCAGACGGCCATGTTAAAGTCTATGTGCCTGTGCTCTGTGGGAGAACTACAATTCCCGGCATGCAATGGGGCCGCCGTTAGGGGAAGGAAGGGCTAGGACTCGGAGGACAGCGCTGCTGCTATTGGACACACAGGCAGCCTAAGCCATGCATATTAGACAGTCGGACATACTCTTATCACCCCCCTCATCCACCGCCGCGGAGCTCACTCTGTCTGCAGCTGTGTGCAGCGCGCCCGCCGCTCGCTCACCCCGCCGTTTGAGAGACACTCCACACAGCAGCAGACAGTGCAGCACAACACCTCAGAGACAAATTAGGCAATCGCTCGATGGCGAGGCCCTTCCTGTGGGCGAGGCCTAAGGCAATCGCCTAATTTGCCTAATTAAAGAGCCGCCTCTGACGAGGGACTACAGACAGAGGCGTACCAATGATAGGGACGATCCGACCGCATGACTTGCCCCGGTCCTAGCTGAATCAGAGAACAAAATGCTCCACATGTTGATGAAGGTGGAAGGTAAACATATTCCTTGTTTGGTTGACACAGGAGCGTCACGCAGTCTGTTGTCTGATTCAGTAGTCCCTCCACACATGATGTCCCGTGACACCATACCCATAAGTGGTTACGACGGACTCCTGACTGATGCCCCGCTGACTAAACCTTTAAAAGTAAAGATAGGAAATCACATGTTTTTGTCACGCTTTTTGATTTCCAGAGGAGCTCCCACTAATTTATTAGGAGCAGACATTCTTCAGAAAATAGGAGCGAACATTACTTATCACCCAGATGGCATGGTCACCCTAGCAATAGGAGATGACCCAGAGGGTATAGAAATCTGTAGTAAAATACAATGCTTGGAAGAAGAACCAGAACCGTCCAATACGCCCTCACCGGAAATAGACCAAATTCTGTCTAGCCTTCCGGAAGGGTTATGGGAAACACATCCAGCAGACGTTGGGCTTCTGCCCATACCCCCGGTTACTCTACAGCTGATTCCAGGAGCAGTTCTCCCTCAGCAGAAACAGTACCCACTCAGTGCGCCCCAGGAAGCAGCTATAGAACTACAAGTGGAGGCTCTACTTAAAAGTGGAGCATTAAAAGAAATACATTTACCAGCCAATACCCCATTGTATCCAGTTAAGAAAAAGACATTGGGGGATGGCCCAATAAGGTATAGGATGGTACAGGACTTAAGGGCAATAAACAAAATATTGGCCCCAATAACGCCATTAGTACCGAACCCGCATACCTTACTGTCAGAAATACCATCAGATAGCTCCTCATTTACAGTTGTAGACTTGGCAAATGCTTTCTTTTCTGTACCCCTGGCGGAGGAATGTCAACCATGGTTCGCGTTCCGCCTTCGAAACCGTCAGCTAACCTGGACACGCCTACCTCAAGGAATGGCGCATTCGCCAACTCTATACTCACAAGCCCTGCAGACAGTGTTAGGAGAATGGCTACCGCCTGACACTTGTGTATTGTTGCAATATGTAGATGACCTATTGTTATGTTGTCCAGATAACGATACTTGTTTAAAAGCCACTCTATCATTGTTACAATTCCTGGCTGAAAAAGGGTGCAAGGTGAATAGAACTAAGTTACAGGTATGTCAGAAAAAGGTTGTCTTTTTGGGCCACTGTATATCCCAGGGTACTCGACACCTCACTGAAGACCGAGTCCAGGCCATAAGACAAATGAATATCCCACGCAACTTTAAGCAACTTCGTATGTTTCTGGGAATGGTGTCATATTGTAGACAATGGATACCACATGCCAGTTCTCTGATGCAGCCATTATATGATTGCTTGAAAATAGTACCCTATGTACTCACAGAAGCAGGTCATGAATCTTTTAGCACCTTAAAAAGGTTACTAATTTCGGCACCTGCGATCGGGATCCCTGATTATACCAAAACATTTCATTTGTACATTGCTGAAATCACGGGACACGCAACAGGGGTGTTGACACAACAACACATCAAACAAAGGCCGGTAGCATACTTCTCGGCGGCTCTCGATCCTGTCTCTAGAGGATCACCGTCCTGTGTACGAGCAGTTGCAGCAGTGTCAATTATCATTGACAAATCCTCAGAAATTGTCTTAGACAATCCTGTAGTGGTACATACCACACATGACATACACGCCATCTTATCACAGGTCCAACCAAAACACATATCAATGGCAAGGCAGCTGCGTCTACAATGCACTTTGCTCCTACCCCCCAATGTTACCTTTCAGCGATGCACTTCTTTTAACTTAGCACAGCTTTTACCATTACAGACAGATTTGACAGGGGGGAGTAATGATGATAATGGTGTAGACACAGCACAAGATACTCAGGATTCTGACACACTTTCGTTTCAGGACATAACATCTGATGAACACGATTGTTTTCAACTTATGGAACAAGAAACCACGGGGTTCCCACATGTCACAGACATACCCATTGCAAATGCAGAACACACACTGTACATAGATGGTAGTAGATTTGCCGATGACAAAGGTAAATATCACACAGGTTATGCTGTGGTAACGGACACACAGGTAATTGAGGAAAAGTCACTACCAGCACACATGTCGGCACAAGAAGCGGAACTAACCGCTCTAGAGAAAGCCCTAGAACACTTGGAGGGACAAGAAGGGAACATTTACACTGATTCCGCATACGCCTACGGTGTGGCACATGATTATGGCCACATATGGAAAGCTAGAGGTTACCTTACAGCAGCAGGCACACCTGTTAAACATGGTGAAGGAATCAAAAGAGTCCTGAACAATCTTCAAAAGGTTATAAGAGTAGCCATCATGAAGATAGCGGCACACACGAGCGCAAAAACAACTGAGGCAAAAGGAAACGCATTTGCAGATTTAACTGCAAAGAAGGCAGCTCTAGGGGAAGTAAGCCCTGAGACCTTAGCCACGGTACAGGTGAGTATGCCCGAAACCACATGGCAGCAGCTAATGGAACTACAGGAACAAGCAGGGGCTATTGAGAAGGACCGTTGGGTTAAGGAGGGAGCTGCACCAGGCCTTGACAATGTATGGAGAGAAGGAGACAAAATATGTCTACCCGCTTCTCTATACCCCGCAATGGCAGCGGCTGTTCACTTACCCACTCATGTCAGCTCCAATTCTATGTATAGGATTGTAAGCCAAGGATGGCTAGCCCCTGGATTCAGTAGTACTGCAAGGAACTACTGTGCTGCATGCCAAATCTGTCTGATTAATAACCCAGGACAGAGAGTGAAAACCCCACGTAAACATCAGGTCCGGGCCCAATATCCCTTTCAGAGACTGCAGATTGACTACATACAAATGCCTAAGAGCGGCCCCTTTGAATTTGTTCTCGTGTGCATCTGCCTATTTTCAGGCTGGTCCGAAAGTTATCTTGTGAAATCAGCTACGGCAAAAGCCACCGCCAAGAAACTGATTACTGAGCTGATACCTAGGTTTGGTCTCCCAGAAACAATAGAATCAGATAGGGGGACACATTTCACGGGAGAAATAATGCAAAATGTGATGGCAATGTTAGGGGTTCAACAAAGTTTTCATACTCCTTACCATCCACAGAGTTCAGGATCAGTAGAAAGAGTAAATGGTACAATCAAGCTGAAAATACAAAAAGCTATGCAGGAGTTGAACAAACCATGGCCTGAGTGCCTAGCTTTAGCTTTGTTCTCTATTAGGTACACCCCAACAGGAAAAACAGGGTTATCCCCATATGAAATACTGTTTGGAAGTGCACCTAGATTAGGTTTATATTTTCCTCAAAGTATGCAATTACAATGTGATAGTTTAACTACGTATGTAATACAGTTGCAACAGCGTCTGACTAAAATCCACAAGAGTGTGTATTCTTCTCTTCCAGACCCTAATTCTGTCACAGGTACTCACGATCTACAACCAGGAGACTATGTGTATGTAAAGAAACATACCAGAAAGACACTGGAACCAATGTTTGAAGGTCCTTTCCAGGTGCTATTGATTACAGCAACCTCAGTGAAATTGGAAGGGAAACCTACCTGGATCCACGCTTCTCATTGTAAAAAGGAGCCAGTTGGCAAATGACAACATGTATCTTTTTATTGTTTCAGTAATTCTGGCTAATAGTTTGGTTACCTCACAGAATAAAATACACAAGGATGAAGGATTTTCTAAAAAAATGTTATTACTGAAGTTTAAATATGTTTATGCCCAGAAGTCAGGATATGAGAAATGTTGGATTTGTAGCAAATTACACCCCAGCACAGCAAGTATACCACTGATGGCAGTTCCTATAAACTATACTGATCTTGCTAACAGTAGCATTAACATAATTAGAACAAATACCAGCGAGACAGTAATGTTTAAGTCAAATGGTCTCGCCTTTTTCCCTGATTGGTGTTTCAGCTTAGGGAACACAACGGGAGGAAATGGAGAATGCCAAGACAGCAAGTTTAATTTGTCCATTGTCCTATTAAATGGAAGCTTCTATCCCAGTAATTCCAGCACACACCAGACATTATCTGACTTCCTCACTAACATTGTGGATAATAATGTTAGGTGGTTAGTATCCAACTTATCCCTCTATGGATACACCTCTCGTTATAGAAATGATATCAGTTCAAGATCAGTAGCTCTAGGAAACAATATATACATCTGTTGTGAGGATAAATGTTATACTTGGATACCTAGAAGAGCTCAGGGATGGTGCTACCTCGCAAGTTTAGTACCAGTAATGGGAGTAGTAGGTGATGAACGAGGTGATCACCTATTAGAAGCTAGCATGCACCCTAGATATCCCCTCAGGTATCGTAGTAAAAGAGAAATATTCCTGAAGAAGGACATGGCATGGGCTTGGTTCCCGTCCTGGACAGGATGGGGTATAGACTTAATGAAACGACTAAATAACTATACAGGAATTATTAATGATGTTTTGGAGAAAAACTCTGATGACATTACTAAGTTAAATCTAGAGACCAGAGCCATCAGACAACAATTAGAATTACATGAATTAGCAATTGAAAGTATGAGTGCAGCACTGACAGGACTCTGTGAGACTACTGAGGACTATGAGTGCTGTACTTGGATACATAACACCAGCATTGAGGTACCTGACTATTATGACATCATTGCACAACACCGTACGGAAGTAAAGAATTTACAAGAGAAGGCCCGAAATATTGGTCGCGACTGGGATCCGTTTGGTGGAACTTTTAGTTTCTCAGGGTTATTCTCTTGGGTTAAGAAGGCAGCAATGACGATTATAGTGGTGCTCTTATTCGTATTTTTCTTTTATGCATGCTTTAAACTGCTCATGTGCTTTTGCAAGAAAGCCAAGGTAAATGATGCGGAAAAGATGGAACTTTTGTGAAGATAGGTAGATTTAGTTTCTTGACATCACCCATCTGTCAGAAAAGCCACTCTTCCTGAATTTTAGATGTTGGTACTGTCCAGGGGGATGGGTGTATACCCCTCTGACAACTCGCGGTCAGGGAGAGTACTCTGGATATAGGCTGACTAGAACTTGTTCAGGTGGACCCAGGGCAAGAGGGAGGGGTGATGTCAAAGGGGGAAATGTAAGGATTAAGGGGTGTCAAAACAAAATGGTTGACAGTATGTCTTTCTAAATAATTGTCTTTCTCTATCCTTCTCTGTAAAATAAGGACTCGTCATCTTTAGTCACGTACGCATAAGGAGAGGCCGCATCAGCCCTAAAAAGCAGTCTACGCCCAGAAGATTGTCTTATCAGCTGATAACACCCGGAGAATTGTCTTTCCTTTGCAAAAATGTTGTTTTTTTACATTTGCTGATGTTTGCCCTTTTCTGTCTATAAAAGATGTAATAAAGAAGCCTCAGAGTCAGAGTCAGTCAGAGACAGTCAGAGTTAAGAACGGACTTCTGAGCAGAAATACTGAATAATACCTCCGTGTCTCTTTGCTTAGATAAGAACTCTAACTAACAATTGGGAAACGGTAACATAACCTGACAAATAGGTGACTTGTTGAGGTCACACCTAACAGGGGACATAATATGAGGGCACACTGTGATGGGGGGACATAATATGAGGGCACACTGTGATGGGGGACATAATATGAGGGCACATAATATGAGTGCACACTGTGATGGGGGACATAATATGAGGGCACACTGTGATGGGGAGACATAATATGAGGGCACACTGTGATGGGGGGGACATAATATGAGGGCACATTGTGGTGGGGGACATAATGCGAGGGCACACTGTGATGGGGGGACATAATATGAGGACACACTGTGATGGGGGGACATAATATGAGGACACACTGTGATGGGGGGACATAATATGAGGGCACACTCTGATGGAGGGGAGATAATATGAGGACACACTGTGATGGGGGGACATAATATGAGGGCACACTGTGATGGGGGACATAATATGAGGGCTGTGTGATGAGGGGACATAATATGAGGGCTGTGATGGGGGGGCATAATATGAGGACACACTGTGATGCGGGGGACATAATATGAGGGCACACTGTGATGGGGGACATAATACGAGGGCACACTGTGATGGGGGACATAATACAAGGGCACACTGTGATGGGGGACATAATATGAGGGCACATTGTGATGGGGGACATAGTTTCAGGACACACTGTGATGGGGGACATAATTTCAGGACACTGTGATGGGGGGACATCATTTCAGGACACACTGTGATGGGGGGACATCATTTCTGGACACACTGTGGTGGGGGGACATAATTTCTGGACACACTGCGATGGGGGGACATAATTTCTGGACACACTGCGATGGGGGGACATAATTTCTGGACACACTGTGGTGGGGGGACATAATTTCTGGACACACTGCGATGGGGGGGACATAATTTCTGGACACACTGCGATGGGGGGACATAATTTCTGGACACACTGTGGTGGGGGGACATAATTTCTGGACACACTGTGATGGGGGGACATAATTTCTGGACGCACTGTAATGGGGACAAAATTTCTGGACACACTGTGGTGGGGGGGACATAATTTCTGGACACACTGTGATGGGGGAACATAATTTCTGGACACACTGTGATGGGGGGACATAATATGAGGGCACACTGTGATGGGGGGGATAATTATATGAGGGCACACTGTGATGGGGGACATAATATGAGGGCACATTGTGATGGGGGACATAATTTCAGGACACACTGTGATGGGGGGACATAATATGAGGGCACACTGTGATGGGGGGGATAATTATATGAGGGCACACTGTGATGGGGGACATAATATGAGGGCACATTGTGATGGGGGACATAATTTCAGGACACACTGTGGTGGGGGGACATAATTTCTGGACACACTGTGATGGGGGGACATAATTTCTGGACACACTGTGATGGGGGGACATCATTTCTGGACACACTGTGGTGGGGGGACATAATTTCTGGACACACTGTGATGGGGGGACATAATTTCTGGACAGAGGGTGGTTTGTTTTCTCTTACTCTCCTGGATACTCTGAGGGCTCAGCTCCAGTTGCCAGTAGTAAATATGGCAACATGTGGTGAAGTAAATGTGATGGGGGACATAATATGAGGGCACACTGTGATGGAGGACATAATACGAGGGCACACTGTGATGGGGGACATAATACGAGGGCACACTGTGATGGAGGACATCATACGAGGGCACACTGTGATGGAGGACATCATACGAGGGCACACTGTGATGTGGGACATAATATGAGGGCACACTGTGATGGGGGGGATAATAATTTGAGGGCACACTGTGATGGGGGACATAATATGAGGGCGCACTGTGATGGGGGGACATAATATTTAAAGCACACTGTGATGGGGGGGACATAATATGAGGGCACATTGTGATGGGGGGCCCATCACAGTGTGCCCTCATATTATGTCCCCCATCACCGTGTGCCCTCATATTATGTCCCCCATCACAGTGTGTCCTCATGTTATGTCCCCCGCATCACAGTGTGTCCTCATATTATTATCCCCCCCATCACAGTGTGCCCTCATATTATGTCCCCCATCACAGTGTGCCCTCATATTATGTCCCCCATCACAGTGTGCCCTCATATTATGTCCCCCATCACAGTGTGCCCTCATATTATGTCCCCCGCATCACAGTGTGTCCTCATATTATGTCCCCCATCACAGTGTGCCCTCATATTATGTCCCCCATCACAGTGTGCCCTCATATTATGTCCCCCATCACAGTGTGCCCTCATATTATGTCCCCCATCACAGTGTGCCCTCATATTATGTCCCCCCATCACAGTGTGCCCTCATATTATGTCCTCCATCACAGTGTGCCCTCATATTATGTCCTCCATCACAGTGTGCCCTCATATTATGTCCCCCATCACAGTGTGCCCTCATATTATGTCCCCCATCACAGTGTGCCCTCATATTATGTCCCCCCATCACAGTGTGCCCTCGTATTATGTCACCCCATCACAGTGTGCCCTCGTATTATGTATCCCCCATCAATGTGTGCCCTCATATTATGTCCCCTATCACAGTGTGCCCTCGTATTATGTCCTCCATCACAGTGTGCCCTCGTATTATGTCCCCCATCACAGTGTGCCCTCATATCATGTCCCCCATCACAGTGTGCCCTCATATCATGTCCCCCCATCACAGTGTGCCCTCATATTATGTCCCCCCATCACAGTGTGCCCTCCTATTATGTCCCCCATCACAATGTGCCCTCATATCATGTCACCCCACCACAGTGTGCTTTAAATATTATGTCCCCCCATCCCAGTGTGCCTTCATATTATGTCCCCCATCACAGTGTGCCCTCATATTATGTCCCCCATCAAAGTGTGCCCTCGTATTATGTCCTCCATCACAGTGTGCCCTCGTATTATGTCCCCCATCACAGTGTGCCCTCATATTATGTCCCCCCCATCTCAGTGTGCCCTCATATTATGTCCCCCCATCACAGTGTGCCCTCATATTATGTCCCCCCATCACAGTGTGCCCTCATATTATGTCCTCCCATCACAATGTGCCCTCATATTATGTCCCCCCATCACAGTGTGCTTTAAATATTATGTCCCCCCATCATAGTGTGCCCTCATATTATGTCCCCCCATCACAGTGTGCCCTCATATTATTATCCCCCCCATCACAGTGTGCCCTCATATTATGTCCCCCATCACAGTGTGCCCTCATATTATGTCCTCCATCACAGTGTGCCCTCGTATTATGTCCCCCATCACAGTGTGCCCTCATATTATGTCCCCCCCATCACAGTGTGCCCTCATATTATGTCCCCCATCACAGTGTGCCCTCATATTATGTCCCCCATCACAGTGTGCCCTCATATTATGTCCTCAATCACAGTGTGCCCTCATATTATGTCCCCATCACAGTGTGCCCTCATATTATGTCCCCATCACAGTGTGCCCTCATATTATGTCCCCCCATCACAGTGTGCCCTCATATTATTATCCCCCCATCACAGTGTGCCCTCATATTATGTCCCCCATCACAGTGTACCCTCATATTATGTCCTCAATCACAGTGTGCCCTCATATTATGTCCCCATCACAGTGTGCCCTCATATTATGTCCTCCCATCACAGTGTGCCCTCATATTATGTCCCCCCATCACAGTGTGCCCTCATATTATGTCCCCCCATCACAGTGTGCCCTCATATTATGTCCCCCCATCACAGTGTGCCCTCATATTATGTCCCCCCATCACAGTGTGCCCTCATATTATGTCCCCCATCACAGTGTGCCCTCATATTATGTCCTCAATCACAGTGTGCCCTCATATTATGTCCCCATCACAGTGTGCCCTCATATTATGTCCTCCCATCACAGTGTGCCCTCATATTATGTCCCCCATCACAGTGTGCCCTCATATTATGTCCTCCATCACAGTGTGCCCTCATATTATGTCCCCCCATCACAGCGTGCCCTCATATTATGTCCCCCCATCACAGTGTGCCCTCATATCATGTCCCCCATCACAGCGTGCCCTCATATTATGTCCCTCCCATCACAGTGTACCCTCATATTATATCCTCCATCACAGCATGCCCTCGTATTATGTCCTCAATCACAGTGTGCCCTCATATTACGCCCCCCCCATCACGCTGTGCCCTCATATTATGTCCCCCATTACAGTGGGCCCTCATATTATGTCCCCCCCATCACAGTGTGCCCTCATATTATGTCCCCCATCACAGTGTACCCTCATATTATGTCCTCAATCACAGTGTGCCCTCATATTATGTCCCCATCACAGTGTGCCCTCATATTATGTCCCCCCCATCACAGTGTGCCCTTATATTATGTCCCCCATCACAGTGTGCCCTCATATTTATTTATTTATTTCATTAAAGAGTTTATTGAGGCAAATAATAATACAATAGGAGCAAGAAACACAATGTGATCCACGGTTATGCAATCAGATAAACTAAAGATTATCTTCAGAACCATAATACAACGTACCAGGAGATGGCACCAAAGTAGCAAAATATGATGGCTATCAGCCAAATAGTTCCACTTCAAACGAGAATCAAAAATACTATAACAATGCTATTGAATAGAGTTATCAAACAGAATTTGAATACCTCGGGCAGATTCAACCAGAAAACATGTTTCCATTGTGTTTGACAGAGATTAGGAGAGTCAGATAGCCTCAGAAGAGCATTACAGAAAGAATAGTTGGCAGAGAATAGCAGAGAAAAGCTTGGGAAGGGGGGAGGGTAGGGGCCTTGGGGGGGAAGAAAAAAAGAAAAATAAGACAAGGCGAATGGGTAAAAGAGGGGTGAAAAGAATAGAAGGAGAAAGGGGAAATCAGAAATGAAGGGTCAACCCCTAGAACCAGAGGGTTCGCCACCATGTAACTTCGAGAGATGTGGATCGGTCCTTCAGGGCAGTGTACTGCCCCGACTCAACCTGAGGCAATCTCTGCGAATGTCGGAGAGTGCCTGAAGACATCCATGGCTGCCAAGTTCCCAGGAAACTCTCCACTTTTTCATCTGCTTGAGCCCTTGTGTTTTCCATTTCGTAAATGTCTGCAACTCTGTGGAGCCAATCCTTTACGGAAGGGACCAAGGAGGACTTCCAGTGCACTGGAATGTGTGCCCTCATATTATGTCCCCCATCACAGTGTGCCCTCATATTATGTCCCCCATCACAGTGTGCTCATATTATGTCCCCCATCACAGTGTGCCCTCATATTATGTCCCCCATCACAGTGTGCCCTCATATTATGTCCCCTGTTAGGTGTGCCCTCATATTATGTCCCCCATCACAGTGTGCTCATATTATGTCCCCCATCACAGTGTACCCTCATATTATGTCCTCCATCACAGTGTGCCCTCATATTATGTCCCCCATCACAGTGTGCCCTCATATTATGTCCTCCATCACAGTGTGCCTTAATATTATGTCCCCCATCACAGTGTACCCTCATATTATGTCCCCCATCACAGTGTGCCCTCATATTATGTCCCCCATCACAGTGTGCCCTCATATTATGTCCCCCATCACAGTGTGCCCTCATATTATGTCCCCCATCACAGTGTACCCTCATATTATGTCCTCCATCACAGTGTGCCCTCATATTATGTCCCCCATCACAGTGTGCTCATATTATGTCCCCCATCACAGTGTACCCTCATATTATGTCCTCCATCACAGTGTGCCCTCATATTATGTCCCCCATCACAGTGTGCCCTCATATTATGTCCCCCATCACAGTGTGCCCTCATATTATATCCCCCATCACAGTGTGCCCTCATATTATGTCCCCCATCACAGTGTGCCCTCATATTATATCCCCCATCACAGTGTGCCCTCATATTATGTCCCCCATCACAGTGTACCCTCATATTATGTCCCCCATCACAGTGTGCTCATATTATGTCCCCCATCACAGTGTACCCTCATATTATGTCCTCCATCACAGTGTGCCCTCATATTATGTCCCCCATCACAGCGTGCCCTCATATTATGTCCCCCATCACAGTGTGCCCTCATATTATATCCCCCATCACAGTGTGCCCTCATATTATGTCCCCCATCACAGTGTGCCCTCATATTATATCCCCCATCACAGTGTGCCCTCATATTATGTCCTCCATCACAGTGTGCCCTCATATTATGTCCCCCATCACAGTGTGCCCTCATATTATGTCCCCCATCACAGTGTGCCCTCATATTATATCCCCCATCACAGTGTGCCCTCATATTATGTCCTCCATCACACTGTGCCCTCATATTATATCCCCCATCACAGCGTGCCCTCATATTATGTCCTCCATCACAGTGTGCCCTCATATTATGTCCCCCCATCACAGCGTGCCCTCATATTATGTCCCTCCATCACAGTGTGCCCTCATATCATGTCCCCCATCACAGTGTGCCCTCATATTATATCCTTCATCACAGCATGCCCTCGTATTATGTCCTCAATCACAGTGTGCCCTCATATTACGCCCCCCCCCCCCATCACGCTGTGCCCTCATATTATGTCCCCCATCACAGTGTGCCCTCACATTATGTCCCCTATCACAGTGTGACCTCATATTATGTCCCCCATCACAGTGTGCCCTCATATTATGTCCCCCATCACAGTGTGCCCTCATATTATGTCCCCCATCACAGTGTGCCCTCATATTATTTCCCCCATCACAGTTTGCCCTCGTATTATGTCCCCCATCACAGTGTGCCCTCATATTATGTCCCCTCCATCACAGTGTGCCCTCATATCATGTCCCCCATCACAGTGTGCCCTCATATTATGTCCCCCCATCACAGTGTGTCCTCATATTATGTCCCCCATCACAGTGTGCCCTCATATTATGTCCTCCATCACAGTGTGCCCTCATATTATGTCCCCCCATCACAGCGTGCCCTCATATTATGTCCCCCCATCACAGTGTGCCCTCATATCATGTCCCCCATCACAGCGTGCCCTCATATTATGTCCCTCCCATCACAGTGTACCCTCATATTATATCCTCCATCACAGCATGCCCTCGTATTATGTCCTCAATCACAGTGTGCCCTCATATTACGCCCCCCCCATCACGCTGTGCCCTCATATTATGTCCCCCATTACAGTGGGCCCTCATATTATGTCCCCCCCATCACAGTGTGCCCTCATATTATGTCCCCCATCACAGTGTACCCTCATATTATGTCCTCAATCACAGTGTGCCCTCATATTATGTCCCCATCACAGTGTGCCCTCATATTATGTCCCCCCCATCACAGTGTGCCCTTATATTATGTCCCCCATCACAGTGTGCCCTCATATTTATTTATTTATTTCATTAAAGAGTTTATTGAGGCAAATAATAATACAATAGGAGCAAGAAACACAATGTGATCCACGGTTATGCAATCAGATAAACTAAAGATTATCTTCAGAACCATAATACAACGTACCAGGAGATGGCACCAAAGTAGCAAAATATGATGGCTATCAGCCAAATAGTTCCACTTCAAACGAGAATCAAAAATACTATAACAATGCTATTGAATAGAGTTATCAAACAGAATTTGAATACCTCGGGCAGATTCAACCAGAAAACATGTTTCCATTGTGTTTGACAGAGATTAGGAGAGTCAGATAGCCTCAGAAGAGCATTACAGAAAGAATAGTTGGCAGAGAATAGCAGAGAAAAGCTTGGGAAGGGGGGAGGGTAGGGGCCTTGGGGGGGAAGAAAAAAAGAAAAATAAGACAAGGCGAATGGGTAAAAGAGGGGTGAAAAGAATAGAAGGAGAAAGGGGAAATCAGAAATGAAGGGTCAACCCCTAGAACCAGAGGGTTCGCCACCATGTAACTTCGAGAGATGTGGATCGGTCCTTCAGGGCAGTGTACTGCCCCGACTCAACCTGAGGCAATCTCTGCGAATGTCGGAGAGTGCCTGAAGACATCCATGGCTGCCAAGTTCCCAGGAAACTCTCCACTTTTTCATCTGCTTGAGCCCTTGTGTTTTCCATTTCGTAAATGTCTGCAACTCTGTGGAGCCAATCCTTTACGGAAGGGACCAAGGAGGACTTCCAGTGCACTGGAATGTGTGCCCTCATATTATGTCCCCCATCACAGTGTGCCCTCATATTATGTCCCCCATCACAGTGTGCTCATATTATGTCCCCCATCACAGTGTACCCTCATATTATGTCCTCCATCACAGTGTGTCTGTTACCGGCCTCAAAATGTGAATTAAGAGAGCCGATGATTGTAGACGCAATGAGATAAGGTGATCAGCTTGGCGTGGACTGCAAAGAATCACACAAACAGCATGAGATATGACCACTGACTTTATGGCTGGAAGTAGTTTAATTTTTACATAACAATACATCTTTTACATTTTTATAGTCACATGTTTATAACCATTAACAATATATATAATACCGATTTTAACTAAAGTATTTTAAAACGTAGTTATAACAATGAACATTACTAAATTTAATAACATATATATCCCTGTTATTCAGTGTTATAGATAATTATCTTTATCTCTCTGGTACATTTTAAGTGTGCAATAATCATACTAGCAATGCATTGCTTTAATACAAATATTTTCATGGTAGTACTCTTTTTTAACCACTAGATGGTGCACATTGCATGTCTGTATGATGCAATACATAAGCTTTACATACAATAGTTTTTTTTATATTAAATAACAGAAAACATGTGCTTCTATAAATCTATGCAATTTCCAATAAATCAGGTTTAAATATACCTATTTAGAACGGTTTAGTGTTTATCATAGACATTTGTTCTGACTAATGCAGTATTTTCATGTTCTTATGCACTTTTCACTTGTTTCTTACACATGCTGTTCTAAACTTCTAATTACAGCAAAACTATAGCATAAAATCTGCTGAGACTTTTTCTGCATCTGCTCAAGATGTTTAGGAATCTTTCTATCACAGGTTAATACAGATTAGGAACGATTTAGAGTACATACCTGCAAAGAATCACACAAACAGCATGAGATATGACCACTGACTTTATGGCTGGAAGTAGTTTAATTTCCAGTCACATGGTGTGTGGCCTTATATAGACTCTGTTTGTGTACCTTCTCTGCCATCTACTGGTTATTAATAGAATAGAAGGGAGATGTTTAGAAATATAAAAAAAAAATGAATATGTACTTTGCTTTGGGGTGTCTGTTTTGTGACCATATAAACCCCAGTCCGTCACACTCTCCCCTCCTTCAGTTAATGGCTCCCGACATTAAACTCAATTGGTATCTGAACACTATTTAGTGATTTAAGTAACCCAAATAGGTACTTGTTGCCACCAAGGAGCTACATTAACTACCTGGCATGTCATGGGAGTAGCTAGCATTGTAGGAGTTTGTATGGTGTGAACCTGACTTGGTCTGTATCTTGGCTGACCTAGTGTGTCATATGTAAAGATCTCTTTAGGCTTAGCTTGTCTGGTAGATCTTCTGACAGGAGTTGAGTCTTCTCCATCAACATCATTTTCCATTTGCATATCTTGGTTCACAGGTAAGTCTTGACTTAATGAGGGTAATTCTGCAATGTCTAGTCCCACCATATCTGTAGCCCAGATTTGGTCGCCAACTATTGTTCCATCATTTTGTTCTTGTTCAACATTGGGTGTGGTAGTTGTAGGATAGAACTCTTCAGCAGAAACTCTTAATGGGATTTTCTGTTTGTTTTGAGAGTTTGGTTGAGACACAACACAATCATGACTTTCTGTAGTCTCTGGTATATAAGGATAATACCATCTTTCTTCATCTGAATATTCCTCCTCCTGGTCCACATCCATTCTGGTATCCTTTCTGTTACTTGATTGCCTTTGTTTCATCGGTACTCTTGGAATGTGTCCTTCAATTGGTAGGTAATTTACTGGTAGTAAAAGATTTCTGTGCAGTACTCGAATAGTCTTTTTACCACTTTCAGGCTGAATTTTGTACACAGGCCCATCTTTGATTCTTTCTACCACTTTGTGTACTGATTCTTCCCAGTATGAACGAAGTTTACCAGGTCCTCCTCTTTCAGAGAGATTTCGTACTAAGACCCGATCACCCGGTTGAAGAGGTGCTCCTTTTATCTTTTTGTCATAGTACTTCTTCCCTTTAGCAGATGATTTTTTGCTATTCTCGGATGCGATTTTGTAAGCTTCTTGCATTCTAGATGCCCATTTCTGAGTAAATGTTGGTTGACTTTCTGATTCCTTTTCCAAATTTAGGTTGAGCATTAGGTCAATTGGCAAACAAGGAGATCTTCCATACAATAGAAAGAATGGCGAGTATCCTGTGGCTTCATGCCTGGTGCAATTGTATGCATGAACCATATGTGGAAGATGTTCTTTCCAATCTGACTTTTTCTCTTCCTCTAAGGTGCGAAGCATCTGTAACAAAGTACGGTTCAGTCTCTCCACTGGGTTACCCTGTGGATGGTATGGAGTAGTTCTTGAATGAGAAATCCCTGCCAATCGTTGCAATGTCTGAAATAAGTTGTTTTCAAATTCTCTTCCTTGGTCATGGTGGAGTTTCTCTGGATAGCCAAAACGTGGTATGAAATCTTGAAAGATCTTTTCTGCCGCCGTTTTTCCAGATTTGTTCTTAGTTGGATACGCTTGTGCAAAGCGTGTGAAATGGTCAACTATTACAAGTATATACTCATATCCTCCTTTGCTTTTCTCCAAGTGAAGATAATCAATGGATACTAACTCCAAAGGTGAACTGGTAGTAATCGAACCCATAGGTGCTCTTTCGGTGATATTTGGACGCTTTTGTTTGATGCAGCTGCACTTCTTCAGCACATATTCATCAATGTCTTTTTGCATAAATGGCCAGTAAAATCGTTCACGTGCTAGGTGGGTTACCTTGTCAGTACCAATGTGACCCATGTCATCATGAAGATTTCTTAAGACCAATGGTTTTAACTTTTCTGGTAGAACTAGCTGTTTTCGGGTTCCAGAGTGTCGGTAGAGGATTCCTTCATCGACTCTGAGTTTATTCCATTCATGTATCAAACGTCTTGTTTTGCTGGTCATACTCTCCTTTTCTTTGTGGTTTGGAATCCAGTCGTTCTCCTTAAGCCAGACCACTTCTCTAATGTTGGTATCGTCTTGTTGTAATGCTCTGATATTCTCCTGAGTCATTGGGCAGATTGTCTGTCCTTTCAGCAATTCTTCGGCCACATCACTTTCTGAGTGAAGAGTCAATGAAGCCACCCATAATGCCTCTTCTTCGTCAACAGCTTTGCTCCCTTGCCACATAGCTGACACAACCTCAGATGGTACAAGCTCTGTGTACTCACTCAGATTCTTCGTGAGTTCCACCGGAAATCGTGACAGTGTATCTGCGTCTGCATTCTGTTTACCTGGCCTGTACTTGATATCGAAGTGGAAATCAGCCAACTCGCCAACCCAGCGATGACCCACAGCATTCAGTCTGGCAGTACTCAATACATATGTCAATGGGTTGTTGTCTGTGTAAACGGTGAATGTTGGAGCGTAGTACAAGTAATCTCTGAATTTGTCACAGACTGCCCACTTGAGAGCTAAAAACTCAAGTTTACCAGAGTGAAGATGGTAATTGCGCTCTGCTGGAGTCAATGTTCTGGAGCCAAACCCAATAACACAAAGTTTTTCTCCTTGTCGTTGGTATAGTACAGCACCTAGGCCTTCATTGGAAGCATCAGTGTGTAAGACGAAGGGTAAATCAAAATCAGGGTATGCTAGAATTGGTGGATTGGTTAGCATGTCCACCAGTCTGGATACTACAGCTTGATGTTTGGGTGTCCATTGAATCAGTGTTTTAGATGACACTTGTGCTTTGTTCCCATTTTTCTTCGTAGATTCCATCTGATTGTTTTTGGGGATGGATGTAGCAGATTCTTTCTCAGTGTTCTGCAAAAGTTCATACAGTGGTTTAGCAAGTCGAGAGAAATCTTGAATGAAGGACCTGTAGTAGCTCAGGAATCCTAACAAAGATCTGACTCCTCCCACTGTTTTTGGTTCTTTCCTTTTCAAATGTAATACCGCTTCAAGATCTTTTGGGTCAATTTTTATGCCTTCTTCTGACACCATTCGTCCAAGGTATCGAATCTGTCGTTTAAAGAGTTCACACTTCTTCGGTCTAAGTTTGATACCATGCTCACGCATTCGACTAAGCACTTGCCTAATATCATTGACATGCTCCTGAAAAGTTTTGGAGTAGCAAAGTACGTCATCCAAGTATGGAGAACAACATTTGTCTCTGATGCCCTCTAATACATTCTCCATGCATCTCTGAAAAGCTGCTGGGGCATTCGTTAATCCAAATGGAATACGGTTCCACTCCAGGAGTCCCCAGGGGGTGCTGAAAGCCGTCAGATGTCTGGAGTCTTCATGCACAAAGCCTTGATGATACGCACTACCCTGGTCCAGGATTGAGAACCACGTAAATCCTTCTTCTTCTGAGAGACCTTCCAAATTGACAGGTGGGTGCCACTTAACAGATTTGTTAGTGGGTAGCTGATTTCCAGTGTCCACTTGATTCAACTGGTTTACATGAAACACCCTTTTCTTCTGGTCAATTCCCTTTCCATCGTCTTTGTTTGGAGACAATGGTAGAATCTCAGCTGCTGGAGAAATGGTACCCAATACTGTTCTGGGTGGAAGGTAGATGTCATGTTGAGCACGGTTCAGTATAGGTATCTTCACCAGTTTAGAGAACCCATTTGGCACATCTACCACTGAAGGAAATAGTTCAAGTCCTTCCTCGACTGGATATTCGGGAAGTGGTTCAAATGGCATGATTCCTCCTTTCGGCCATGCTCTAATTCTGCATTTGACTTCACAGAGCTCGCCTCCTTTAATCTGGAGTCCCTTCTTCCCCACTTTGACCATACGACTATCGAATATTTCTCCTGGGTCAGTTGCTTGACTGACAGCATTTACAATGTTATTCGCTACACTCTGTCTTACTTTCATAGCTTCACTCAGCAAGATAGTCAGGTTTTGGGTGCTGTTTGGTCGGTCACGGTTTTCTCTGATCAATTCTTCGATAACATTAAACCCAAGAATTGGATTGTCATTACAGCAGTCACTCACCAGCATTGGCACATAAATGGCTGAGTTTCCATGTCCACTACTTTCGAATTCCAGGCAGACTTCAATCCACCCGATGAATGGAATGAGAGAACCATTTGCAGCTGTAATGGATAAGTTGTCATCACAAAGTAAATCTTGTATGTGCCTAATGGAGACACTGGGTAGAAACTTTTCTAACCATGCCTTCCCGACAATGCTGACCTGAGCTCCTGTATCCATCAACATGTCAACCGGTACACCATTCATCTGACATGACAGTAGGCATTTTCCTCCAATTAATTGTGTTACGTGTTGTTTGAAAAATCCATTCTCTTTTGGGAGTGCTCTAGTTGACCGGTGGGTGAATACCCTGTTTACCTTAGCATGGGACAGATCATTTGAGGTGGTCACTGGTTGTCCCTTTCCCAGTGACCGTCTGTCGTTTCCCGACTGCCTTCTTTTCTTCAAGCAATCAACCGCTCTGTGTCCTGTCCAACCACAGTAGAAACAATGGTAGCAGTTCTGACTCTCTCGTTTAATGCAATCATCACACCTGGGCTTGCAGTGAGTTGTATCTGGAACTTGAACATTGGTTAGTGGCTTAGTCATTTGGTTTCCAACAAGAGGAGTTAGCTTCATCATCTTTTCCAGGTTCTTTGTGAGAGCAGAGACCTGTGTTGTTAGTTCCATTAATGCCGTGTGATTTGCTCTAACATCTCCCTCAACTCTCTTTTGCAAGGTGTCTTTTTCACTATTCCCTGGTGTCTGTGATGAATGAACAGTAAGAGGTTTATGTTTAGGTGCACTGTTTAAGCGTCTCTGCCTTTCTGTTTCCTCATCAACTGATCTGGTGACTTGCTCTATGATAAAGTCATCCGTTACTGTCAAATCAGACACGTAAAGCTTGATATCTCGTCTAACATTAGAATTTTTCTCATTTAGTCCCTGATACAGTGTATGAAGGAATATGCCTTGCACCAGTTTTTTGTCATAGTTAAACTCTCGCCTATCATGTTGTGATGTAGACAGAACTTTTTGTTTTAACCCCACTAGCCTGTAAACAAATTGTTGTGCTGTTTCTCTTTCTTGCTGGGCAGCATTGCTAAGGTCCTGAAATAACTCATTACCACTTCGTTCTCTCATATGTGACTTCAAAAACCTTTTCAATTCAGCAACAGTAAGATCATCTTTGTCAGTCAACATATCTTTAAAATTACCAGGTTTGATTATTCTCAACACTGTGCGTATAATTTCAGATTCAGGGAATTTTTCTGTTAGACCCTCGTCAATTTGTCTGCACACGCTACTGTAACTCATGTCCGAACCATGATCTGAAATTACACCACCATGCATTTTAAATACTCTACGTGGCAATAAAGCAACAACATCAGTTAATCTCACCACCTCCGATACCTGTTCAGTCCTTGCAGTCCCACTACTTTTTTTTTTTTGCAGCGGTTGCAATGTCCACAGTTGGTGTACTTTCCTTGTTAAGTTTTAGTTCATTGATCTTGTCTTGGATGATGAGTAGGTAAGACATACCTTGATCTTCCAACTTTTCCAGCTGATCACTTCTCAAGTAGTCTTCAATAAATTCAACAAGTTCCATTTCGTTGGTACCAGTCACTGATGGAACGTCCACGTCTCTTTCATCTTCCAGCGTAATAGCGAGGCTATGCAGCTGTTCTTCATTAAGCAGATGAATTTGTTTCTGGATATCCCACATCAACGCACGACGAGGAGACGCCATCTCTGTTGCAATCTGAAGACTTGCACTCACAAGGCAGGTGACACTCACAACTCTCCTTGTAGCTCTGTAGCAGGCTCACGCTTGTCTCGCACTTCCCTCTCACTGGTAACACAACGAATCCCGGACGAGCCCCCAAAATGTTACCGGCCTCAAAATGTGAATTAAGAGAGCCGATGATTGTAGACGCGATGAGATAAGGTGATCAGCTTGGCGTGGACTGCAAAGAATCACACAAACAGCATGAGATATGACCACTGACTTTATGGCTGGAAGTAGTTTAATTTTTACATAACAATACATCTTTTACATTTTTATAGTCACATGTTTATAACCATTAACAATATATATAATACCGATTTTAACTAAAGTATTTTAAAACGTAGTTATAACAATGAACATTACTAAATTTAATAACATATATATCCCTGTTATTCAGTGTTATAGATAATTATCTTTATCTCTCTGGTACATTTTAAGTGTGCAATAATCATACTAGCAATGCATTGCTTTAATACAAATATTTTCATGGTAGTACTCTTTTTTAACCACTAGATGGTGCACATTGCATGTCTGTATGATGCAATACATAAGCTTTACATACAATAGTTTTTTTTATATTAAATAACAGAAAACATGTGCTTCTATAAATCTATGCAATTTCCAATAAATCAGGTTTAAATATACCTATTTAGAACGGTTTAGTGTTTATCATAGACATTTGTTCTGACTAATGCAGTATTTTCATGTTCTTATGCACTTTTCACTTGTTTCTTACACATGCTGTTCTAAACTTCTAATTACGGCAAAACTATAGCATAAAATCTGCTGAGACTTTTTCTGCATCTGCTCAAGATGTTTAGGAATCTTTCTATCAAAGGTTAATACAGATTAGGAACGATTTAGAGTACATACCTGCAAAGAATCACACAAACGGCATGAGATATGACCACTGACTTTATGGCTGGAAGTAGTTTAATTTCCAGTCACATGGTGTGTGGCCTTATATAGACTCTGTTTGTGTACCTTCTCTGCCATCTACTGGTTATTAATAGAATAGAAGGGAGATGTTTAGAAATATAAAAAAAAAATGAATATGTACTTTGCTTTGGGGTGTCTGTTTTGTGACCATATAAACCCCAGTCCGTCACATGTCCTCATATTATGTCCCCCATCACAGTGTGCCCTCATATTATGTCCCCCATCACAGTGTGCCCTCATATTATGTCCTCCATCACAGTGTGCCTTAATATTATGTCCCCCATCACAGTGTGCCCTCATATTATGTCCTCCATCACAGTGTGCCCTCATATTATATCCCCCATCACAGTGTGCCCTCATATTATGTCCCCCATGACAGTGTGCCCTCATATTATGTCCTCAATCACAGTGTGCCCTCATATTATGTCCCCCATCACCGTGTGCCCTCATATTATGTCCCCCATCACAGTGTGCCCTCATATTATGTCCCCCATCACAGTGTGCCCTCATATTATGTCCCCCATCACAGTGTGCTCATATTATGTCCCCCATCACAGTGTACCCTCATATTATGTCCTCCATCACAGTGTGCCCTCATATTATGTCCCCCATCACAGTGTACCCTCATATTATGTCCCCCATCACAGTGTGCCCTCATATTATATCCCCCATCACAGTGTGCCCTCATATTATGTCCCCCATCACACTGTGCACTCATATTATGTCCCCCATCACACTGTGCCCTCATATTATGTCCCCCATCACAGTGTGCCCTCATATTATGTCCCCCATCACAGTGTGCCCTCATATTATGTCCCCCATCACAGTGTGCCCTCATATTATATCCCCCATCACAGTGTGCCCTCATATTATGTCCCCCATCACACTGTGCCCTCATATTATATCCCCCATCACAGTGTGCCCTCATATTATGTCCTCCATCACAGTGTGCCCTCATATTATGTCCCCTCATCACAGCGTGCCCTCATATTATGTCCCCCCATCACAGTGTGCCCTCATATCATGTCCCCCATCACAGCGTGCCCTCATATTATGTCCCTCCCATCACAGTGTACCCTCATATTATATCCTCCATCACAGCATGCCCTCGTATTATGTCCTCAATCACAGTGTGCCCTCATATTACGCCCCCCCCATCACGCTGTGCCCTCATATTATGTCCCCCATTACAGTGTGCCCTCATATTATGTCCCCCCCATCACAGTGTGCCCTCATATTATGACCCCCATCACAGTGTACCCTCATATTATGTCCTCAATCACAGTGTGCCCTCATATTATGTCCCCATCACAGTGTGCCCTCATATTATGTCCCCCCCCATCACAGTGTGCCCTCATATTATGTCCCCCATCACAGTGTGCCCTCATATTTATTTATTTATTTCATTAAAGAGTTTATTGAGGCAAATAATAATACAATAGGAGCAAGAAACACAATGTGATCCACGGTTATGCAATCAGATAAACTAAAGATTATCTTCAGAACCATAATACAACGTACCAGGAGATGGCACCAAAGTAGCAAAATATGATGGCTATCAGCCAAATAGTTCCACTTCAAACGAGAATCAAAAATACTATAACAATGCTATTGAATAGAGTTATCAAACAGAATTTGAATACCTCGGGCAGATTCAACCAGAAAACATGTTTCCATTGTGTTTGACAGAGATTAGGAGAGTCAGATAGCCTCAGAAGAGCATTACAGAAAGAATAGTTGGCAGAGAATAGCAGAGAAAAGCTTGGGAAGGGGGGAGGGTAGGGGCCAGTGGCGGCCCGCCCGGGCGCCGCCCCCCCTCTCCCTAGGTGTAAATAAAAAAAAAAAAGTTAAAAAAAAGCTAAAAAAAAAAAAAACGGGCCCTTTAAGACATTTAAAAAAAAAAAAAAAAAAAAATGTCATTTAACAATTTAACATAGTGTACTGTGGCGCCGGTCACAGTGCACTATGAGAAGCGCCACGTCGATGCAATCACAAGATTGCATCCATGGCGCTTCATTTGCGGGTTAAAAACCCGCCTTGCGGCGCACTGCAGAACGCCGACTAGCTTCCGCCCGTAAAATCACTGTGATTCTACGGGCGGGAGCATTGTCATTCTTAGACAGGCAGTCACTTCCGGCTTTCGGCTGCTTCACGAAACCCGGAAGTGATGTAGGCAGCTCCGTTCCTTAGCCCGAGCGGAGCTGCCAGACAGTGAGAGGTGAGTCACCGCATAAAGGCTTTCTAGCCTCGACTTTGTGGAGAATGTTCGTGCATTTAGCTGAATGAATGCAAAAAGCTTTCACAGCCAGAAAGGTTTCCCCAGGCCAGGCGACTTTTGCCGTGGCCAATCAGAGAATGAGCTCTGAAGGGGGAACTCCACGCCAAATTTCTGAAAAAAAATTTGACGTGGGTTCCTCCTCCGAGAGCATACCAGGCCCTTAGGTCTGGTATGGATTCCAAGGGGAACCCCCTACGCCGAAAAAACGGCGTGGGGGTCCCCCCCAGATCCACACCAGACCCTTATCCGAGCACGCTACCCGGCCGGCCAGGAAAGGGGGTGGGGACGAGCGGGCGGCCCCCCCCTCCTGAGCCGTACCAGGCCGCGTGCCCTCAACATGGGGGGGTGCCTTGGGGGAGGGGGGGGCGTGCGGCTCCCCCACCCCAAAGCACCTTGTCCCCATGTTGATGAGGACAAGGGCCTCTTCCCGACAACCCTGGCCGTTGGTTGTCGGGGTCTGCGGGCGGGGGGCATATCGGAATCCGGGAGCCCCCTTTAATAAGGGGGCCCCGGATACCGGCCCCCCACCCTATGTGAATGAGTATGGGGTACAATGTACCCCTACCCATTCACTTGTGAAAAAAAGTACAAAAAAAAAACACAACACAGGGTTAAAATATTTTATTGCACAGCTCCGGGGGTCTTCCGTCTTCGGGGGTCTTCTCGCCGGACTCCTCCGCTATCTTCTTGTAGCTCTTTTGCTAGCGGAGGAGTCCGGCTTTCTTCCTCGCCGCCGGCCTCTTCTCCCGACTTCGGGGGTCTTGTCCCCCTCTTCGGTTCTTCTGCCGGGCCACCGCGCCTTCTTATAGCTCTTTTAGAGGCGGTGGCCCGGTCTTCTGCCGCCGCCGCCCGTTCTTCTTCTTCTTCTTCTTCTTCTTCTTCTCCTTCTTCTTCTCCAGGAGATGTTGCCTCGACGATCTCCCTGGCCGGAATGCCGGGGACGCGCTGCGCTGCTACTTATATAGGGACAATGGGGCGGTGTCACATGGGTTGATGTCACATGGGTTGGTCACATGGGTTGATGTCACAGTCGCCATGTGACATCAACCCATGTGACCAACCCATGTGACATCAACCCATGTGACACCGCCCCATTGTTCTTCTATAAAAGTGGCAGCGCAGCGCGTCCCTGGCATTCCGGCCAGGGAGATCGTCGAGGCAACATCCCCTGGAGAAGAAGGAGAGGAAGAAGAAGAAGAAGAACGGGCGGCGGCGGCGGCAGCAGAAGACCGGGCCACCGCCTCTAAAAGAGCTATAAGAAGGCGCGGTGGCCCGGCAGAAGAACCGAAGAGGGGGACAAGACCCCCGAAGTCGGGAGAAGAGGCCGTCGGCGAGGAAGAAAGCCGAACTCCTCCGCTAGCAAAAGAGCTACAAGAAGATAGCGGAGGAGTCCGGCGAGAAGACCCCCGAAGACGGAAGACCCCCGGAGCTGTGCAATAAAATATTTTAACCCTGTGTTGTGTTTTTTTTTTGTACTTTTTTTCACAGGTGAATGGGTAGGGGTACATTGTACCCCATACTCATTCACATAGGGTGGGGGGCCGGTATCCGGGGCCCCCTTATTAAAGGGGGCTCCCGGATTCCGATAAGCCCCCCGCCCGCAGACCCCGACAACCAACAGCCAGGGTTGTCGGGAAGAGGCCCTTGTCCTCATCAACATGGGGACAAGGTGCTTTGGGGTGGGGGGCCGCACGCCCCCCCTCCCCCAAGAAACCCCCCATGTTGAGGGCACGCGGCCTGGTACGGCTCAGAAGGGGGGGGGCGCCCGCTCGTCCCCACCCCCTTTCCTGGCCGGCCGGGTAGCGTGCTCGGATAAAGGTCTGGTGTGGATCTGGGGGGGACCCCCACGCCGTTTTTTCGGCGTAGGGGGTTCCCCTTGGAATCCATACCAGACCTAAGGGCCTGGTATGCTCTGGGAGGGGGAACCCACGTCAATTTTTTTTTCCGATTACATAAGGGGCGTGTTTTATGAGAAGTGGGAGGGGCCAAAATGGTGGGCGGGGTCATGATGGGCGGGGTCTGGCGCCCCCCCATCCAAAAACTTCACCAGCCGCCACTGGTAGGGGCCTTGGGAGGGAAGAAAAAAAGAAAAATAAGACAAGGCGAATGGGTAAAAGAGGGGTGAAAAGAATAGAAGGAGAAAGGGGAAATCAGAAATGAAGGGTCAACCCCTAGAACCAGAGGGTTCGCCACCATGTAACTTCGAGAGATGTGGATCGGTCCTTCAGGGCAGTGTACTGCCCCGACTCAACCTGAGGCAATCTCTGCGAATGTCGGAGAGTGCCTGAAGACATCCATGGCTGCCAAGTTCCCAGGAAACTCTCCACTTTTTCATCTGCTTGAGCCCTTGTGTTTTCCATTTCGTAAATGTCTGCAACTCTGTGGAGCCAATCCTTTACGGAAGGGACCAAGGAGGACTTCCAGTGCACTGGAATGTGTGCCCTCATATTATGTCCCCCATCACAGTGTGCCCTCATATTATGTCCCCCATCACAGTGTGCCCTCATATTATATCCCCCATCACAGTGTGCCCTCATATTATGTCCTCCATCACAGTGTGCCCTCATATTATGTCCCCCATCACAGTGTGCCCTCATATTATATCCCCCATCACAGTGTGCCCTCATATTATGTCCCCCATCACAGTGTGCCCTCATATTATGTCCTCCATCACACTGTGCCCTCATATTATATCCCCCATCACAGTGTGCCCTCATATTATGTCCTCCATCACAGTGTGCCCTCATATTATGTCCCCCCATCACAGCGTGCCCTCATATTATGTCCCCCCATCACAGTGTGCCCTCATATCATGTCCCCCATCACAGTGTGCCCTCATATTATATCCTTCATCACAGCATGCCCTCGTATTATGTCCTCAATCACAGTGTGCCCTCATATTACGCCCCCCCCCCCCCATCACGCTGTGCCCTCATATTATGTCCCCCATCACAGTGTGCCCTCATATTATGTCCCCTATCACAGTGTGACCTCATATTATGTCCCCCATCACAGTGTGCCCTCATATTATGTCCCCCATCACAGTGTGCCCTCATATTATGTCCCCCATCACAGTGTGCCCTCATATTATGTCCCCCATCACAGTGTGCCCTCATATTATTTCCCCCATCACAGTGTGCCCTCGTATTATGTCCTCCATCACAGTTTGCCCTCGTATTATGTCCCCCATCACAGTGTGCCCTCATATTATGTCCTCAATCACAGTGTGCCCTCATATTATGTCCCCTCCATCACAGTGTGCCCTCATATCATGTCCCCCATCACAGTGTGCCCTCATATTATGTCCCCCCATCACAGTGTGTCCTCATATTATGTCCCCCATCACAGTGTGCCCTCATATTATGTCCTCAATCACAGTGTGCCCTCATATTACCCTGTTTCCCTGAAAATAAGACCTAGCGTGATTGTCAGTGATGGCTGCAATATAAGCCCTTCCCCCTAAATAAGCCCTACCCTGTTTCCCCAAAAATAAGCCCTACCCTGAAAATAAGACCTGCAAGGATTTTAACTAGGGCTTATTTGGGGAGTAGGGCTTATATTGCAGCCATCACCGACAATCACGCTAGGTCTTATTTTCGGGGAAAGGGGGTATGTCCCCCATCACAGTGTGCCCTCATATTATGTCCCCCATCACAGTGTGTCCTCATATTATGTCCCCCATCACAGTGTGCCCTCATGTTATGTCCCCCATCCCAGTGTGCCCTCATATTATGTCCCCCATCACAGTGTGTCCTCGTAGTATGTCCCCCCATCACAGTGTGCCCTCATATTATGTCCCCCATTACAGTGTGCCCTCATATTATGTCCCCCATCACAGTGTGCCCTCATATTATATCCCCCCATCACAATGTGCCCTCATATTATGTCCCCCCATCACAGTGTGCTTTAAATATTATGTCCCCCCATCACAGTGTGCCCTCATATTATGTCCCCCCATCACAGTGTGCCCTCATATTATTATCCCCCCCATCACAGTGTATCCTCATATTATGTCCCCCCATCACAGTGTGCCCTCATATTATGTCCCCCATCACAGTGTGCCCTCGTATTATGTCACCCCATCACAGTGTGCCCTCATATTATGTCCCCCCCATCACAGTGTGCCCTCATATTATGTTCCCTATCACAGCGTGCCCTCATATTATGTCCCCCCATCACAGTGTGCCCTCATATCATGTCCTCCATCACAGCGTGCCCTCATATTATATCCTCCATCACAGCGTGCCCTCATATTATGTCCCTCCCATCACAGTGTGCCCTCATATTATATCCTCCATCACAGCGTGCCCTCGTATTATGTCCTCAATCACAGTGTGTCCTCATATTACGCCCCCCCATCACACTGTGCCCTCATATTATGTCCCCCATCACAGTGTGCCCTCATATTATGTCCCCTATCACAGTGTGACCTCATATTATGTCCCCCATCACAGTGTGCCCTCATATTATGTCCCCCATCACAGTGTGCCCTCATATTATGTCCGTCATCACAGTGTGCCCTCATATTATGTCCCCCATCACAGTGTGCCCTCGTATTATGTCCTCCATCACAGTGTGCCCTCGTATTTTGTCCCCCATCACAGTGTGCCCTCATATTATGTCCCCCCATCACAGTGTGCCCTCATATCATGTCCCCCATCACAGTGTGCCCTCATATTATGTCCCCCCATCACAGTGTGTCCTCATATTATGTCCCCCATCACAGTGTGCCCTCATATTATGTCCTCAATCACAGTGTGCCCTCATATTACCCTGTTTCCCCGAAAATAAGACCTAGCGTGATTGTCAGTGATGGCTGCAATATAAGCCCTACCCTCTAAATAAGCCCTACCCTGTTTCCCCAAAAATAAGCCCTACCCTGAAAATAAGACCTACAAGGATTTTAACTAGGGCTTATTTGGGGGGTAGGGCTTATATTGCAGCCATCACCGACAATCACGCTAGGTCTTAGTTTCGGGGAAAGGGAGTATGTCCCCCATCAAAGTGTGCCCTCATATTATGTCCCCCATCACAGTGTGCCCTCATATTATGTCCCCCATCACAGTGTGCCCTCATATTATGTCCCCCATCCCAGTGTGCCCTCATATTATGTCCCCCATCACAGTGTGTCCTCGTAGTATATCCCCCCCATCACAGTGTGCCCTCATATTATGTCCCCCCATCACAATGTGCCCTTATATTATGTCCCCCATTACAGTGTGCCCTCATATTATGTCCCTCATCACAGTGTGCCCTCATATTATACCCCCCCATCACAATGTGCCCTCATATTATGTCCCCCCATCACAGTGTGCTTTAAATATTATGTCCCCCCATCACAGTGTGCCCTCATATTATGTCCCCCCATCATAGTGTGCCCTCATATGATGTCCCCCCATCACAGTGTGCCCTCGTATTATGTCACCCCATCCCAGTGTGCCCTCATATTATGTCCCCCATCACAGTGTGCCCTCATATTATGTCCCCCATCACAGTGTGCCCTCGTATTATGTCTTCCATCACAGTGTGCCCTCGTATTATGTCCCCCATCACAGTGTGCCCTCATATTATGTCCCCCCATCACAGTGTGCCCTCATATCATGTCCCCCATCACAGCGTGCCCTCATATTATATCCTCCATCACAGCGTGCCCTCATATTATGTCCCCCCATCACAGTGTGCCCTCATATGATGTCCCCCATCACAGCGTGCCCTCATATTATATCCTCCATCACAGTGTGCCCTCATATTATGTCCCCTATCACAGCGTGCCCTCATATTATGTCCCCCATCACAGTGTGCCCTCATATTATGTCCCCTATCACAGTGTGCCCTCATATTATGTCCTCCATCACAGTGTGCCCTCGTATTATGTCCTCCATCACAGTGTGCCCTCGTATTATGTCCCCCATCACAGTGTGCCCTCATATTATGTCCCCCCATCACAGTGTGCCCTCATATTATGTCCCCCATCACAGTGTGCCCTCATATTATGTCCCCCCATCACAGTGTGCCCTCATATTACCCTGTTTCCCTGAAAATAAGACCTAGCGGAGTGTGCCCTCATATTATGTCCCCCATCACAGTGTGCCCTCGTATTATGTCTTCCATCACAGTGTGCCCTCGTATTATGTCCCCCATCACAGTGTGCCCTCGTATTATGTCCCCCATCACAGTGTGCCCTCATATTATGTCCCCCCATCACAGTGTGCCCTCATATCATGTCCCCCATCACAGTGTGCCCTCATATTATGTCCCCCCATCACAGTGTGCCCTCATATTATGTCCCCCCATCACAATGTGCCCTCATATCATGTCCCCCCACCACAGTGTGCTTTAAATATTATGTCCCCCCATCACAGTGTGCCCTTATATTATGTCCCCCCATCACAGTGTGCCCTCATATTATTATCCCCCCCATCGCAGTGTGCCCTCATTTTATGTCCCCCATCACAGTGTGCCCTCATATTATGTCCCCCATCACAGTGTGCCCTCGTATTATGACCTCCATCACAGTGTGCCCTCGTATTATGTCCCCCATCACAGTGTGCCCTCATATTATGTCCCCCCCATCACAGTGTGCCCTCATATCATGTCCCCCATCACAGTGTGCCCTCATATTATGTTCCCCCATCACAGTGTGCCCTCATATTATGTCCCTCCATCACAGTGTGCCCTCATATCATGTCCCCCATCACAGTGTGCCCTCATATTATGTCCTCCCATCACAATGTGCCCTCATATTATGTCCCCCATCACAGTGTGCTTTAAATATTATGTCCCCCCATCACAGTGTGCCCTCATATTATGTCCCCCCATCACAGTGTGCCCTCATATTATTATCCCCCCATCACAGTGTGCCCTCGTATTATGTCCCCCATCACAGTGTGCCCTCATATTATGTCCCCCATCACAGTGTGCCCTCGTATTATGTCCTCCATCACAGTGTGCCCTCATATTATGTCCCTCCCATCACAGTGTGCCCTCGTATTATGTCCCCCATCACAGTGTGCCCTCATATTATGTCCCCCATCACAGTGTGCCCTCATATTATGTCCTCCATCACAGTGTGCCCTCGTTTTATGTCCCCCATCACAGTGTGTCCTCATATTATGTCCCCCCATGACAGTGTGTCCTGATATTATGTCCCCCCATCACAGTGTGCCCTCATATTATGTCCTCCATCACAGTGTGCCCTCGTATTATGTCCTCCATCACAGTGTGCCCTCATATGTCCCTCCCATCACAGTGTGCCCTTGTATTATGTCTCCCATCACAGTGTGCCCTCATATTATGTCCTCCATCACAGTGTGCCCTCGTATTATGTCCCCATCACAGTGTGTCCTCATATTATGTCCCCCCATGACAGTGTGTCCTGATATTATGTCCCCCCATCACAGTGTGTCCTCATATTATGTCCCCCATCACAGTGTGCCCTCGTATTATGTCCCCCCATCACAGTGTGCCCTCATATTTTGTCCCCCCATCACAGTGTGTCCTCATATTATGTCCCCCATCAAAGTGTGCCCTGAAATGATGTCCCCCCATCACAGTGTGCTCTCATATTATGTCCCCACATCATAGTGTGCCCTCATATTATGTCCCCTCATCACAGCATGTCTTATAATTATCACCCATGCGCAGGATGAATATTGAAGCTACTGTGATTGGGGGGGGCATAATAAAGTAAATGAATACATGGACATAGGGGAATAGGGACAAGCTAGGTGAATGAATACGTAGACATAGGGGAATAAAGACAAGCTAGGTGAATGAATACCATAGTTGCCAACTGTCCCAAATTTCGCGGGACATTCCCGCGATTAGGACATTTGTCCCAAATTAATTTTGTCCCGGGAAATATCCCGCGAAATTCGGTTTGTCCCGGGAAATTTAATTTCCCATTGTTTTGCCGCCCGCTGCTAGAAGTCATTGTCTCTGCCGACCGCCATTTTTAAGAAGACCAGAAGTTGGTCTACACCTGTGGCGCCGCCCACCCCCACTGCTAGTGTGTGTTACTGTTTGTGTCAGTGAGTGTAAAGGGCGGTGGGCGGTGCCACAGTCATCTGCGCGTGGCAGCTGCGGCATGTCGGGGGCCAGTCTACAATGTATCCACGTCGGGGCGAGGGCAGTCGGATGTCAGTGACAGACAGTCATGGTATGTGGTGGGGGCCAGTGGTATGTCGGGGGCCAGTCTGTGAATGTGGGGGCTAGTCTGTGGACGTGGGGGCCAGTCTGTGAACGTGGGGGCCAGTCTGTGAACGTGGGGGCCAGTCTATGGATGTGGGGGGCCAGTCTGTTGATGTTGAGGGCCAGTCTGTGGATGTTGGGGGCCAGTGGTATGTTGGGGGCCAGTCTGGAGATGTGGGGGCCAGTCTGTGGATGTTGGGGGCCAGTCTGTGGATGTTGGGGGCCACTGGTATGTCGGGGGCCAGTCTGGAGATGTGGGGGCCGGTCTGTGGAGTATGTGGGGGCAGGTCTGTGCAGGATGTGGGGGGGCGGTCTGTGGATGCCAGAGGGGCACCAGATGTAAGGAGGGGCTCCGCTGATGGACACAGATGTGAGGAACGTACCTCTCATGGGGCACCTGATGTAAGGACAGACTCCGCTTGGGACACCAGATGGCATCTGGTGGCAGGCAACGTGGCTAGTGACGCACTCATGGCTCCCACTGATTCTGAATTATGGTGAGTTGAATGATTTCATTTTATATTACAATGTAGAAATAGAAATAATGCGCTTCAATCATCGTGACACCATAACAATCATGGCGCCGGGATGATTGAAGCACCAACACCAGGTATTTGGAGTATCTTTATCTGCTGATTGTCAAACTCTGGAAAACACATATTGCTATTGTGGTGTAGGATTGGGGGGCTGCTGTCCCTCCTTTCCCTCTCCCCCCCTTCCCTCTCTCCATCCCCCTCCTTTCCCTCTCCATCCCACATTCATCTCAGACTCTAACTACACCCCTTTGAGCCACGCCCCATGTAAGCCACACCCACTATTTACGTAAACCACGCCCAGGTGACGTTGGTGTGACGAAATGTGTAGGACGTGGCCAGACAGCGTGCACTTCTTACACAGACGGCAATACGGCCGGCGGGATTTTAAAAACCACCGGTTACCTACTGTCACAAAAAAACGATTGATCACCTTCTGTTTGCGAGTAGTTTTCTTGCTTTATTAATAAAACTCCTTGTCAATACATACTGCACCATGGATATGTTTTTTCCTTACTATATATAACGGGGCAAGTAATACCAGCGGAAGAACAGGCGTCTCCCAGGACAACAGCAAATCATTGCCAGAGAGCAGCACAGTGGCTCATACTGTGGAGGCTGATCCACCCCTGTTGGGGTAAGAGCTCTGGTGAGAGCAATCACATTTAGTGATGGCCGAACGGTTCGCCCGGCGGTCGTTTCGCGGTGAATTCCGGGCCTTCCGCGGTCTGCTCGTTCGGCGGACTATTGGTGTCGTTCGCCCGGCGGACTTTTGTGTTTAATGTGTAAAAGAACTTTGACCTATGATGACACATCCATCATGGGGTACAGGACAGCCAATTGAGACATGACAGCACATGGACACTTAGACATTCCCCCTAACCTATAAATACACCCGATCCGGCGGCCATTTTACATTCTTTCTTCTGTCACTATAGGGAGAGGTTGCTGTGTGGAGCAGGGAGAGATTCCAGTGACCCAAATCACTAGCTATTTGGTACACAAAAGTTCTTTTCAGGACTGGTATAGGTGTTAGGTGTATATAGGTTTGCTGTGCTACTGATTATTGCAGCAGCCTGAGTGTCTTTTGTCAGTTTAGAGAAAGGGACAGGACGGTGTGTGCTGCAGGGACAGTCAGTTTAGTCATCATCATTAGCTGTTACTATCAGGTCCACAAAAGTGCTATTCCAGTTTTTGTTCCAGTAGCCTCTGTTTTGTCTGTTTATATAGGGACAGGCAGGAAGCAGTGTGTCAGGCAGTGAGGGTCAGTTTAATCAGTAGCTGTTACTATTAGTTCCACAAAGGTTCTTTTCAGGACTGGTATCAGTGGTATGGTAATAGGCTTGTACACGTATAATATTCTTTCTTCCAAATATAGAAAGAATATTATACTTGACTGCTGCCCTTCTGCTGCAGTCTGCTAATCATTCACAACCTACTTGTTCCACAAAGCTCCTTATAAATAATTACTGGTAACTTGGTCTGTCTAGGGTGCTACAGTACATAGGGTTGAGTGAGGTACAGTCTGCCTTTCTAGAAGGACTGGTATCGGTCCACAATACATAGGGTTGAGGCGCACTACTGCTAACTGACCGCTGCCCTATACTGCAGCAGTCCTTCATTGGTATAGGGACTGACGTACAGTCTGCTAATCATTCACACACAACCTACTTGATCCTCAAAAGTTCTTATAAGGACTGGTAAGGTATAGGGTGCTACAGTACATAGGGTTGAGTGAGGTACAGTCTGCTACTCTATAAGGACTGGTATAGGTCCACAATACATAGGGTTGAGGTGCACTACTGCTAACTGACCGCTGCCCTATACTGCAGCAGTCCTTCATCGGTATAGGGACTGAGAGTTTTGTCACAGGGTCATTTAAAAAATGACAGGCAGAGGAAGAGGCAGGCCCTTCCGCAGGGGTGGTAGGGGTAGGGCAGGAGCAACAGGCTTGAGCCAAAGTGGGAAGTTGCAGAAGGTGCGTTCAATTACTTTAAAGGACGCACCAGACTTGGTTAAGTGGCTCGCTCAGCCTTAAGGCCCGTACACACTGTCTGACTTTTTGACAACAAACATGCAAATTAGCTGTTTTGGAGCAACATCCGACTGTATGTACGCTCCATCGGACAAACTTTTTCTGTTTTCATCTGACTTTTGTTGGCTGTGCGAACGGACAAACTTTCTGGCAACAAAAGTCCAATGGAGCAAAGTCCGACCGTGTGTACGTAAAAGCATCTGACTTTTGTACAACGTACAAACACGCATGCTCAGAACCAATGCAAAAGATCAGTCTACAATACAGAAGTTGACCAAAGGTGGCGCTGGAGTCATTGAACGTCCTCTTTTGAAGTGGCGTCCGTACGTTGTGACGTCACTACGTTCGTGTTTTTGTCAAAAAGTCCGACCGTGTGTATGCAATACAAACTTGTGGACCACGCCCTTTGTACAAAAGTCCACGGAAAAGTTTGTACAAAGTCCGAACGTGTGTATGAGGCTTTACTCTTCTGCTTTATGTCACGCTGCTGATGTCAGTGCTCTCATGCGCTCCACAGTCCTGAATTGTCACAACAATTTCCCATATAAAAAAAGAATGCTTGTAGTTGTCGATCCCAGATTCACCTCATACATGTGTTATGTCATTGGCCATGTGGTGGGACTATGTTTGCACAGCTATTAATTATTTTGTGGCTGCAAATTTGACCTGTAGGTTTGTGAAGTTCGCCTCCCATTGAAGTCAATGGGGCCCGCCGCGAAGGTTCGGTTTCGCGAACGATCGGCCGCGTTCGCGAAACGTCCTGTCGGAAGTTCGTCCATCACTAATCACATTATTATTCACTGTGCACTGGGAGTAGCAGTTGCATATATTTTCTGAAGATAATCACGGAAGATTTTCACCATTATTTATAATTATTCACCTGTCATTCATCTTTTGCCATTTAGCACATTGGCTTTTTTATAAGCGTGGGACTTTCACTGATTGGATTTTTATAATAGTTTTTTATATTTTACGTTTAATTTTAATTTTTACTTGGGATTCTTATTGTTTTCACTTGTATTTTTATTTTTATCTTTTCACTATTATTCTTTGTAATTGAACGTTTACTCATCTCTATTAATCTATTACGTGGTTAGGTTTGCACTTTTATTATTGCATTCACAAATATGTTCATGTGATTTTCTATGGAATTTTTTTCTAGTGATACTAGCACATTAAGCACTTGATACAGGGCACCTAGAATGATCTAACCTTTTTTTGGGTATATTATTTATTATTTACCAGCGTGGTGATAATTTACTACCATTTTTTCCACCTTTGTCACATTTTTTTCACCACTTATTTTATCTTACCAATATCCTTGAATTTAAGGGTATAGCGCCAAATCTATTTCCTCTTCTTCCATACGATCATCAAGATCACACCGCCATAAATCCTCCTCAAGGTCCAGCCAGCATAGGTCAAGGTCTGAACAGCGTGACAAGAATTATTCTCACCCCCCTGCTGCTCACTCCAGCAGGCATACGGAAAAATCATGCTGGGGGTGCAGGATGCCTGTTCCATCAGACAAATCCCTATGCAATCACTGCTTCTCCAAAGCTGCAGATGAAAGGTGTAAGGATTGAGGTATGTTGAAACAAAATGGCTGACCGTATGTCATACTAAATACATGTATTTTTCTATCCTTCTCTGTAAAATCCACATTCGTCATCTTTTGTCACGTACTCACCAAGAAGAGGCCGCATCAGCCCTAAAAAGCAGTCTACGCCCAGAAGATTGTCTTATCAGCTGATAACACCCGGAGAATTGTCTTTACTTTGAAAATGTTTTTTTTTTTACATTTGCTGATGTTTGCCCTTTTCTGTCTATAAAAGATGTAATAAAGAAGCCTCAGAGCCACAGTCAGTCAGAGACAGTTAGAGTTAACGACGGACTTCTGAGCAGAAATACTGAATACCTCCGTGTCTCTTTGCTCGGATAAGAACTCTAACTAACAATTGGGAAACGGTAACATAACCTGACAAATAGGTGACTTGTTGAGGTCACACCTAACATTTCTGGCGCCGCGAACAAGGGACTCGCTGAAGAAACTACAAGAGGCGAACGAACATAAGGACGGAACGAAATGGCTGGGCACATCAAAGAACCACAGACAAATCCTGCGCAGGTAAGAAAAGCTTTATTTTCTTATAAACTCTGTGCTTCTTAGATTTGTGCCCACCTGATCTGTCTGAATTGTTCTTCAGGTAAACACCAACCTCTGTAGTATGCGGGTCTTGAACTTAATATTTTGGCTTATGTTACCGTTGTTTCTTGTCTGTCTACTTGTCATCTGTCTGTTGTGAATGAGATAAGCCCTGTTTGTATGGTGTGAATTGAAACATATATCATCCCAATGGGTAACGGAATGCGCCCTTAACTCGTAAGAGTACTTTGGGGGTCCGACACTTAAGTTTGATATACGCTTTTTGATTCATGAGCCTAAAAACGGGTTGAAAGTATAAGTCCTGACTGCCTCAATAAAGCAGGAATAAGAAACGAATGCTGAGAGATTCCATGGTAATGGGACGGGAATAAAGGTCTCCACAAAGGCCCGGAGACCTAGTCATATGTGTTTGGCCACCAAAAGGGAATGCTTGTATATGTTGTAGCTGTCAGTCTGGTCATAATATTTGTCAGTTGGCTAGCATATAAGGTAATTCGATTTCAGAAATCTCATCTAGGAGAGGTTTTTAGTATTTTGGCACCCTAGGAGGAGAAGGCAACGAGACACTTAGTAAGTGATCCAAACGCCACCTAGGCAGGACTGTCAAAATGGGCCAGACACATGGTAAACCCCAGGAGGAATCTCAGAAATGTTATGCTGTTAAAGACATAATTACAATGTTGTATGGGAAGGATAAGGCACAGGGCACAAATAGGATTCTCAAGAAATTGGGGATGGATGGAGAAAATGGGCTAAGTGTAGAAGGTTGGGAAGAAATAAAGAGAGACAGACAGGGAGAGATATTGCAGAACAGATGGGTATCACAAATACAATGTTTAATTAAGGTTTCCAACAGGGCTAAAGAGGAGGGATGGGAGTATTGTCAGGAAAAGGGTGGATGGGATATGAAGGTCCGACACAAAAGTCTTCCTTCTGCTCCCGGCGATAGGGTAAATACGGGAGATACTCCACCTCCTTATAACATCACCACACCAGGTAATGAAAGACCAAAACTTTATCCTTCCTTAAGAGGAAGAGGATGGGTATGCCGAGTATGCGGTACCCAGAACCCAGACTGGGCACAGGAATGTGTGCATTGCGGCGCTCAAAGACCAGAGCCCGTAGCTCCAGTCCATAGTCGGACTAGGGTAATACAAGTAAATAATCCAAATGCGGGTCAAGCAGGACAGCCACCTACAGTGACCCGACAAGTCGTTCTGAGGACATGGACACCTTGGTCGGCTGACACTCTTATGGCATTAATACAGAATGCTCCTGATCCCGTAGCAAAACCTGCCGCATTCTGTAGATTCGTGACACAATTACTAGACACACATGAAGCAACTTGGCAAGATGGGGAAGATATATGTAGACATAAAATGACACTGACAATGTTTAATCAATTTATGAATGAAATTGCTCCACATAGACCACAAGGGGATCCAGCGGCAGATCCACCAGGAGTACATCCTCGTCATATAGACTCTAGACCCCTGTTTATTGCTCAGTTACGAGAATTTTGCCAAGGGAAACAGCAGGAAAGGGGTTCGACAGCGCCCATAAAACAGGCCCCAGGTCAGACTGTTACAGAATTTTACCTCAACATGGAAAGCATGATGGCTGACGAAGGTCTAGATTTAGCCTTACCCGTCACCATTAGGGCTTTCAATCGACAGTTTATGGAAGGACTAGTACCCCAAATAGGTGACAAACTGAAGGCATGTACTCCCGAATGGAGAGCCATACGGGACAGAGGAACATTGTTGCAGAAAGCACAAGGCATAGAGGCTGATTTAGCAGAAACTAAACCCAGAAGGACACCGGGAGTTAACACTGTTGCCCGGGTCAATGAAGGAGGGAATTCCTCCCGTAAACCTCTTACCTGTTATTACTGCAACAAGGTGGGACATATAAAAAGAGACTGTAGGAAAAGGATAAAAGACGAACAGGAAGGAAACACGGACAGAGACACGAGGGACTACAGACAGAGGCGTACCAATGATAGGGACGATCCGACCGCATGACTTGCCCCAGTCCTAGCTGAATCAGAGAACAAAATGCTCCACATGTTGATGAAGGTGGAAGGTAAACATATTCCTTGTTTGGTTGACACAGGAGCGTCACGCAGTCTGTTGTCTGATTCAGTAGTCCCTCCACACATGACGTCCCGTGACACCATACCCATAAGTGGTTATGACGGTCTTTTGTCTGATGCCCCACTGACTAAACCTTAAAAAGTAAAAATAGGGGGAATGGCAACCGCCTGACACTTGTGTATTGTTGCAATATGTAGATGACCTATTGTTATGTTGTCCAGATAACGATACTTGTTTAAAAGCCACTCTATCATTGTTACAATTCCTGGCTGAAAAAGGGTGCAAGGTGAATAGAACTAAGTTACAGGTATGTCAGAAAAAGGTTGTCTTTTTGGGCCACTGTATATCCCAGGGTACTCGACACCTCACTGAAAACCGAGTCCAGGCCATACGACAAATGAATATCCCACGCAATTTTAAGCAACTTCGTATGTTTCTGGGAATGGTATCATATTGTAGACAATGGATACCACATGCCAGTTCTCTGATGCAGCCATTATATGATTGCTTGAAAATAGTACCCTATGTACTCACAGAAGCAGGTCATGAATCTTTTAGCACCTTAAAAAGGTTACTGATTTCGGCACCTGCGATCGGGATCCCTGATTATACCAAAACATTTCATTTGTACATTGCTGAAATCACGGGACACGCAACAGGGGTGTTGACACAACAACACATCAAACAAAGGCCGGTAGCATACTTCTCGGCGGCTCTCGATCCTGTCTCTAGAGGATCACCGTCCTGTGTACGAGCAGTTGCAGCAGTGTCAATTATCATTGACAAATCCTCAGAAATTGTCTTAGACAATCCTGTAGTGGTACATACCACACATGACATACACGCCATCTTATCACAGGTCCAACCAAAACACATATCAATGGCGAGGCAGCTGCGTCTGCAATGCACCTTGCTCCTACCTCCCAATGTTACCTTTCAGCGATGCACTTCTTTTAACTTAGCACAGCTTTTACCATTACAGACAGATTTGACAGGGGGGAGTAATGATGATAATGGTGTAGACACAGCACAAGATACTCAGGATTCTGACACACTTTCATTTCATGACATAACATCTGATGAACACGATTGTTTTCAACTTATGGAACAAGAAACCACGGGGTTCCCACATGTCACAGACATACCCATTGCAAATGCAGAACACACACTGTACATAGATGGTAGTAGATTTGCCGATGACAAAGGTAAATATCACACAGGTTATGCTGTGGTAACGGACACACAGGTAATTGAGGCAAAGTCACTACCAGCACACATGTCGGCACAAGAAGCGGAACTAACCGCTCTAGAGAAAGCCCTAGAACACTTGGAGGGACAAGAAGGGAACGTTTACACTGATTCCGCATACGCCTACGGTGTGGCACATGATTATGGCCACATATGGAAAGCTAGAGGTTACCTTACAGCAGCAGGCACACCTGTTAAACATGGTGAAGGAATCAAAAGAGTCCTGAACAATCTTCAAAAGGTTATAAGAGTAGCCATCATGAAGATAGCGGCACACACGAGCGCAAAAACAACTGAGGCAAAAGGAAACGCATTTGCAGATTTAACTGCAAAGAAGGCAGCTCTAGGGGAAGTAAGCCCTGAGACCTTAGCCACGGTACAGGTGAGTATGCCCGAAACCACATGGCAGCAGCTAATGGAACTACAGGAACAAGCAGGGGCTATTGAGAAGGACCGTTGGGTTAAGGAGGGAGCTGCACCAGGCCTTGACAATGTATGGAGAGAAGGAGACAAAATATGTCTACCCGCTTCTCTATACCCCGCAATGGCAGCGGCTGTTCACTTACCCACTCATGTCAGCTCCAATTCTATGTATAGGATTGTAAGCCAAGGATGGCTAGCCCCTGGATTCAGTAGTACTGCAAGGAACTACTGTGCTGCATGCCAAATCTGTCTGATTAATAACCCAGGACAGAGAGTGAAAACCCCACGTAAACATCAGGTCCGGGCCCAATATCCCTTTCAGAGACTGCAGATTGACTACATACAAATGCCTAAGAGCGGCCCCTTTGAATTTGTTCTCGTGTGCATCTGCCTATTTTCAGGCTGGCCAAAAGTTATCCTGTGAAATCAGCTACGGCAAAAGCCACCGCCAAGAAACTGATTACTGAGCTGATACCTAGGTTTGGTCTCCCAGAAACAATAGAATCAGATAGGGGGACACATTTCACGGGAGAAATAATGCAAAATGTGATGGCAATGTTAGGGGTTCAACAAAGTTTTCATACCCCTTACCACCTACAGAGTTCAGGATCAGTAGAAAGAGTAAATGGTACAATCAAGCTGAAAATACAAAAAGCTATGCAGGAGTTGAACAAACCATGGCCTGAGTGCCTAGCTTTAGCTTTGTTCTCTATTAGGTACACCCCAACAGGAAAAACTGGGTTATCCCCATATGAAATACTGTTTGGAAGTGCACCTAGATTAGGTTTATATTTTCCTCAAAGTATGCAATTGCAATGTGATAGTTTAACTACGTATGTAATACAGTTGCAACAACGTCTGACTAAAATCCACAAGAGTGTATATTCTTCTCTTCCAGACCCTAATTCTGTCACAGGTACACACGATCTACAACCAGGAGACTATGTGTATGTAAAGAAACATACCAAAAAGACACTGGAACCAATGTTTGAAGGTCCTTTCCAGGTGCTATTGATTACAGCAACCTCAGTGAAATTGGAAGGGAAACCTACCTGGATCCACGCTTCTCATTGTAAAAAGGAGCCAGTTGGCAAATGACAACATGTATCTTTTTATTGTTTCAGTAATTCTGGCTAATAGTTTGGTTACCTCACAGAATAAAATACACAAGGATGAAGGATTTTCTAAAAAAATGTTATTACTGAAGTTTAAATATGCTTATGCCCAGAAGTCAGGATATGAGAAATGTTGGATTTGTAGCAAATTACACCCCAGCACAGCAAGTATACCACTGATGGCAGTTCCTATAAACTATACTGATCTTGCTAACAGTAGCATTAACAATTAGAATTACATGAATTAGCAATTGAAAGTATGAGTGCAGCACTGACAGGACTCTGTGAAACTACTGAGGACTATGAGTGCTGTACTTGGATACATAACACCAGCATTGAGGTACCTGATTATTATGACATCATTGCACAACACCGTACGGAAGTAAAGAATTTACAAGAGAAGGCCCGAAATATTGGTCGCGACTGGGATCCGTTTGGTGGAACTTTTAGTTTCTCAGGGTTATTCTCTTGGGTTAAGAAGGCAGCAATGACGATTATAGTGGTGCTCTTATTCGTATTTTTCTTTTATGCATGCTTTAAGTTGTTTATGTGCTTTTGCAAGAAAGCCAAGGTAAATGATGCGGAAAAGATGGAACTTTTGTGAAGATAGGTAGATTTAGTTTCTTGACATCACCCATCTGTCAGAAAAGCCACTCTTCCTGAATTTTAGATGTTGGTACTGTCCAGGGGGATGGGTGTATACCCCTCTGACAACTCGCGGTCAGGGAGAGTACTCTGGATATAGGCTGACTAGAACTTGTTCAGGTGGACCCAGGGCAAGAGGGAGGGGTGATGTCAAAGGGGGAAATGTAAGGATTGAGGTATGTTGAAACAAAATGGCTGACCGTATGTCATACTAAATACATGTATTTTTCTATCCTTCTCTGTAAAATCCACATTCGTCATCTTTTGTCACGTACTCACCAAGAAGAGGCCGCATCAGCCCTAAAAAGCAGTCTACGCCCAGAAGATTGTCTTATCAGCTGATAACACCCGGAGAATTGTCTTTACTTTGAAAATGTTGTTTTTTTTACATTTGCTGATGTTTGCCCTTTTCTGTCTATAAAAGATGTAATAAAGAAGCCTCAGAGCCAGAGTCAGTCAGAGACAGTCAGAGTTAACGACGGACTTCTGAGCAGAAATACTGAATACCTCCGTGTCTCTTTGCTCGGATAAGAACTCTAACTAACAATTGGGAAACGGTAACATAACCTGACAAATAGGTGACTTGTTGAGGTCACACCTAACAAAGGGATGGTGCAGACCAGCGTTTGGAGTCAATAGTAAGACGGGTTGTGAAGGAATCTCTGCAGGAGAGGGATGCTCTACAGTCCTGTGAATCCCCGTCAGATTTGTTGGTCCCTCCAACCGGAGAGAACCCATTGCAGGAGACATGGGAATCCTCTCAACCAAGTCGCCTATCTGCTCCCATCTCAGACAGTGAATCTGACTGGGAGGATCCTGGTTTAGGATTTGACTCTGGACTGGTGCCTTCATTGGTCAAAGCAGTGAGAGAAGCTCTGAAGTGGGAAGACCCCATTACTTCCCCACCAAAGCAGAGAAAATTCTTTAAACAGCTCAATAAGGAACGGCAATATTTTCCTTTCCTTTCGGAGTTGGGTGACATTATCACCGAGGAATGGAGCAAGATGGATAAAAAGGGCTCCATGCAGTCAAAGATCCTGAAGCTGGCTGTGGTAATTGCTAAGGCAGTGAAACTGATCAAATCACCTGTGAAAAATAATGGAAAACCTGAAAACATGACCTGTTGGGGGGGCCTGAGGACTGGATTTGAGAAACACTGGTTTAGGGAGACAATTCTCAGACAATTGTCAGTCAGTCTAGTAGGGGCAATGCTGGCTCTGGAGGAACATTGCTTGGTTTGAGAAGACGATTCTCTAGTATTTTAACCACTTGCTTACCTGGCACTTAAACCCCCCTCAGTCCCAGACCAATTTTCAGCTTTCAGCGCTGATGCACTTTGAGTGACAATTACGCGGTCATACAACACTGTACCCAAATGAAATTTTTATAATTTTTTTCCCACAAATAGAGCTTTCTTTTGGTGGTATTTAGTTACAGCTCGGAGTTTTATTTTTTGCTAAACAAACAAAAAAAGATGCAAAAAAAATAAAAAATAAAATCATGTTTTAATAGTTTGTTATAAAATTTTGCAAACGGGTCATTTTTCTCCTTCATTGAAGTGCGCTGATTAGGCGGCACTGATAGGCTGCATTGGTGGGCACTGATGGGCTGCATTGGTGGGCACTGATGGGCTGCATTGGTGGGCACTGATAGGCTGCACTGGTGGGCACTGATAGGCATAGTTAAGGCGGCACTAATAGGCACAGATAAGGTGGCACAGATGGGCACAGATAAGGCGGCACTGATGGGCAAAGATGGGCACAGATAAGATGGCACGGATGGGTGGCACGGATAAGTGGCACGGATGGGTGGCACGGATGGGCACTGATAGGTACCACAGATAGATGGGACTGATGGGCACTGATAGGTGTCACTGATAGGTGGCTCTGATAGGTGGCACTGCTGGGCACTGATGGGCGGCACTGCTGGGCACTGATGGGCGGCACTGCTGGGCACTGATGGGCGGCACTGGGGTGCAGCACCTTTGAGGCAGATTGGGTGGCACTGTGGGTGGCACTGTGGGGTGGCACTGTGGGTGGCACTGTGGGTGGCACTGTGGGCACTATGGGCACTGACGGGGGGCACTGAAGGGGGGCACTTACTTTTGCGTTTTATTTTACTTCAGGATGGCACTGCGGGAGGCAGGTGGGCACTGGCAGGTGGCAGGTGGTCCCTTGTATTGATGGCCGTGATCGGGACTGATGTCCCGATCACGGCCGCCGGTGATCGGCTTTTTTTTTTCTCCTCGCGCTGTCAGCGCGAGGAGGAATAATAGCCGATTACCGGCTCCGTTCTATCACATGATCAGCTGTCATTGGCTGACAGCTGATCACGTGATAAGGGGTCGGGATCGACCCCTTGCACGGATCGGTGATCAGGCGAGTCTCATGGACTCGCCGATCACAGAGCGCGCCCCCCCATCACCGTGGGGGCGCGCAGCACTGACATCAGCACCTCAGGGGGCGCGCAGGCCGCTCGTAACCGGGACGACGTCAATAGACGTAGTCCCGGAAATGTAGGTCCGCGCTAATGCCGTCATTTGGCAATAGCGCGGATCTCAAGTGGTTAAGTAACGATCTCTTCTTTGTAGGCCAGTGGAGAGTTCAGCCCCTCCCCCCCCCCCCTCAAAGTGGAATACACATTTTCAGTGGACTACCCTTCCAAGTGTCTCCGTGAGTAAGTACCTCTCATTAGTGACCACCTGTGTCACGGTGGAGACCTCATGTTCTCCCATATAGAGGAGTATAGCCCCCATGGTTCAGAGAAGCAGGATCTCCCAGTCTATGGATAGTGTAGGACCCACTAATCATGTGGCACTTTGTCGCAGTAAGTGGGCTTAAGCACCGTATAGCAATATGGTGTGACCAAATCCCCATATTTTTTGATAATGTTTTTTGATAATGTCTAATGGTGTTTTTAAAAAGCCTTGTTGGAGGTAAATGTAATTTTTGCATGTGTGCGCTGTAATATTTTTGTTCTGTTGTATGATCTTATGGCAGCACCATCTTTGTGCATTTGTTTTGAGTGTGCCCCCCAAATATCTTGTTTGTTTTTCTAGACTGAGAATTGTCTCCCCTAACCAAGAAATGTTCCCCCAGATCCAGCAATGCCCCCCTAGACTGAGAATTGTCTCCCCAAACCAAGCAATGTTCCCCCAGATCCAGCAATGCCCCCCTAGACTGAGAATTGTCTCCCTAAACCAAGCAATGTTCCCCCAGATCCAGCAAGGCTCCCCTAGACTGAGAATTGTCTTCCCAAACCAAGCAATGTTCCCCCAGATCCAGCAATGCTCCCCTAAACTGAGAATTGTCTGCCCAAACCAAGCAATGTTCCCCCAGATCCAGCAAGGCTCCCCTAGACTGAGAATTGTCTTCCCAAACCAAGCAATGTTCCCCCAGATCCAGCAATGCTCCCCTAAACTGAGAATTGTCTCCCTAAACCCATCAATGCCCCCCTAGACTGAGAATTGTCTGCCCAAACCAAGCAGTGTTCCCCCAGATCCAGCAATGCTCCCCTAGACTGAGAATTGTCTCCCAAACCAAGCAGTGTTCCCCCAGATCCAGCAATGCTCCCCTAGACTGAGAATTGTCTCCCCAAACCAAGCAATGTTCCCCCAGATCCAGCAATGCTCCCCTAGACTGAGAATTGTCTCCCCAAACCAAGCAATGTTCCCCCAGATCCCGCAATGCTCCCCTAGACTAAGAATTGTCTGCCCAAACCAAGCAATGTTCCCCCAGATCCAGCAATGCCCCCCTAGACTGAGAATTGTCTCCCCAAACCAAGCAATGTTCCCCCAGATCCAGCAATGCCCCCTTAGACTGATAATTGTCTGCCCAAACCAAGCAATGTTCCCCCAGATCCAGCAATGACCCCCTAGACTGAGAATTGTCTGCCCAAACCAAGCAATGTTCCCCCAGATCCAGCAATGCCCCCCTAGACTGAGAATTGTCTGCCCAAACCAAGCAGTCTTCCCCCAGATCCAGCAATGCCCCCCTAGACTGAGAATTGTCTACCCAAACCAAGCAATGTTCCCCCAGATCCAGCAATGCCCCCCTAGAATGAGAATTGTCTGCCCAAACCAAGCAGTGTTCCCCCAGATCCAGCAATGCCCCCCTAGAATAAGAATCGTCTCCCCAAACCCATCAATGTCCACCTAGACCCAGCAATGACCTTGTGGACCTAGAAATGGTTTGGTGCTCTGGGTTTGAATGCCCCCCAGTGATTGTGTAGTTTGGGGTGGTGATATTGTCGCTGGGCTGGGTGGGTAGATTATACATTGTAGTGTTGTATAGTCCATTGTATATCACACGGCTATTGTATAGTCCGGAGCAGGTGCTCACACACACACAATGGGCCTTTCATAGCCGGGCACAGAAGCAGCTCTTGTCCTCAGAGGGAATGTCTGGAATGTATAATTGGGGACCCCTCTTACCTGTCATTACTAAAAGAAGGCCTGTAATTACCCCCTCCACTATGGGGGAGGGAGGGGCCCCCAAATCTACCCTTACCTGGGTGTATTCCAGAGGCTGCACAGAGGAATCACACACAGAATATACGGGAATATTCCCCATCCACAGACAATACACACGTGTTACATACATTGGTGTGGTATGTGGAGGAGGGGGGTTGTTGGATGGGGGTACCGACATGTACAAGAGGTTACAATAGTGTCACCATTAGTGATGGATGAACTTCCGACGGGACGTTTTGAATGCGGCCGATAGTTCGCAAACCCGAACGTTCGCGGCGGGCCCCATTGACTTTAATGAGAGGCGAACTTCGCAAACCTACAGGTCAAATTTGCAGCCACAAAAGAATTAATAGCTGTGCAAACATAGTCCCACCACATGGCCAATGACACAACACATGTATGAGGTGAATCTGGGATCGACAACTACAAGCATTCTTTTTTTATATGGGAAATTTTTGTGACAATTCAGGACTGTGGAGCGCATGAAGGCAATGGAGGAGAGGGAAGGTCAGGGACCAGGGTAGACAAAGAAGAGGGTGCAGGAGATGATCACCAGCAGCGTGACATACAGCAATGACATCTGCACCGTGATAGAGGCATCTGACAGCAGCACCGTGATAGAGAGCACTGACATCAGCAGCGTGACATACAGCAATGACACCTGCACCGTGATATACAGCACTGACAGCAGCACCATGATAGAGAGCACTGACATCAGCAGCGTGACATACAGCAATGACACCTGCACCGTGATATACAGCACTGACAGCAGCACCATGATAGAGAGCACTGACATCAGCAGCGTGACATACAGCAATGACACCAGCACCGTGATATACAGCACTGACAGCAGCACCGTGATAGAGAGCACTGACATCAGCAGCGTGACATAAAGCACTCACACCAGCACCGTGATATACAGCACTGACAGCAGCACCATGATAGAGAGCACTGACATCAGCACCGTGATAGAGAGCACTGACATCAGCAGCGTGACATAAAGCACTAACACCAGCACCGTGATATACAGCACTGACATCAGCACCGTGATATACAGCACTGACACCTGCACCTTAAGCAGCCCCAGGAGGAAGTCAGCATAGCACAGGGATGGTGGGAGCCCCTCATAATGAGCATAGCACAGGGATGGTGGGAGCACCTCAAAATATGCACAGCAGAGGTACAGCCCCAGGAGGATGTCAGCACAGCACAGGGATGGTGGGAGCCCCTCATAATAAGCAGCCCCAGTAGAAATATGACACCGCTCAACCTCTTCAAAGAGGAGGGTACGGGCATATAGTACGGTGTGCTTTTTTTGGACAAGGAAGTGAGCCAAATGAAGAAAGAAGGTCTGTGTGCTCGATTAGAAAAATTGTTTATAGACATATACATGGTCTGCTGGTCACATGTGTTGAATTCCTCCGAGATCCATGCCTCATTCATTTTTAGAAATGTGAGGTAGTTAACACTGTCGTGAGCTAGGCGAGTACACTTATCGGTCACGATCCCCCCTGCTGCGCTGAATGTCCTTTCGGACAGGACACTGGATGAGGGGCAAGCCAACAGTTCCATTGCAAATTGGACAAGCTCTGGCCAGAGGTCAAGCCTGCCCACCCAGTAGTCCAGGGGTTCATCACTCCTCAGAGCGTCCACATCGGCCGTTAACCCGATGTAGTCGGACACCTGACGGTCTAGGCGTTCCCTGATGCTGGATCTGGATGACACCTGTCGATGGGTCGGCTGAAAGAATGACCTCATATCCGAAGTCACCAACACATCTTCAAACCGGCCTCTTCTTGCAGGCGCTGTTGGATTGGTACCCGCAACTCCTTCTCTGGGAGTGGGAATTGCTCCTCTGCCAGCGCACGCAAAAGCAGAATGCAGCATTTCTCAAAGTAAGGCCTGGAAGTGCTGCATTCTGCCAGCCCTCTGTGACGGCGGTAACATTTCCGCCATTTTGTGTTTGTACCGGGGGTCTAAGTACGTTGCCACCCAGCACTGGTCCTTCACCCTTATGCTTTTTATACGGGGGTCCCTATTAAAACACTGGAGCATGAAGGCCCCCATTTGCACTAAAGTGGAAGCGGTGTGGTGGCCTGGCTCCTGCTCATCATCCAGGATAATGTCGTCCTCTTCATTCTCCTCTCCCCATCCACACACAACAGGGATCCCAGAAAGGTTTAAAGCATGCTCTTCTTGCTCCTCCTCATCCGCCCCGGCACCATCCTCCTCTGACTCCTCTTCAGACTCCTGTTATTGACTTGTCTCAGATAGAGTAGCCCCCCCTGGGAATTCATCCAGCATTGCGACTTCCTTATCTTCCCGCTCCTGCTCCTCCACAGCTTGATCAATGACACGACGCAATGCACGCTCCATAAAGAAGGCATAAGGTACCATGTCACTGATGGCGCCATGGCTGCGACTGACCAGTTTGGTGATCTCCTCAAATGGGCGCAGAAGTCTGCATGTGTCGCGCATGAGCAGCCACTGGCACGGTGAAAAAAACCCAGCTTCCCAGAACCGGTTCTGCCGCAGAGTTCATACAGGTAGACGTTAACTGCACGTTTCTGCTGGAGCAGCCTATCAAGCATATAGAAGGTTGAGTTCCATCGCGTCGGGCAATCGCAAATAAGACGTCTGACCGGCAGATTGTGTCGCCGCTGAATGTCAGCAAGGCGAGCCATGGCCGTGTAAGATCTTCTGAAATGGGCCGAGATTTTCCTTGCCTGCCGCAAGATGTCCTGGACCCCAGGGTATTTGACAAGGAATCGCTGCACGACCAAGTTTAAGACATGTGCCATGCATGGCACGTGCGTGATTTTGCCCTGTTTCAATGCACTAAGCAGATTGGCACCGTTGTCACACACCACTTTACCAACTGTCAAATTGAGCGGATCTGCCTGTGAACGCAAAGCTGAAAGGAGTGCCGGGCCAGTGTGGCTCTTGGCTTCCAGGCACAACAGACACAGCACGGCATGGCAACGTCTCTCCTGGCATGTCGAATAGGTTCTGGGGAGCTTGGGCAGTGCAGCGGAAGTGACGCTAGCAGCGGAAAAGGAGGAGTCAGCCGAGGAGGAGAGGGAGGAGGATGGAGGAGGAGGAAGAGGAGAAGAAGAGTCAGGCCTGCATGCAATCCGTGGCGGTAAAACCAAATCTACACGGGTGCCACGGGTTACATGCTTGACGGCCGTCAGAAGGTTCACCCAGTGGGCAGTAAAAGTGATATACCTTCCCTGCCCGTGTTTGCTAGACCACGTGTCTGTGGTCAGATGTATCTTGGCACCCACACTGTGTGCCAGAGATACATTCACTTGCCGCTGAACATGGCCATATAGCTCTGGGATGCCCTTCTCTGAGAAATACTTCCTTCCTGGGTCCTTCCATTGTGGTGTCCCAATGGCCACAAATTTGCGAAAGGCCTCCGAGTCCACCAGTTTATATGGCAGTAGTTGGCGGGCTATCAGTTCTGACAAGCCAGCCGTCAACCGTTGGGCAAGAGGGTTATCCGGCGTCATCATTTTTTTTACGCTCGAACATTAGGCCCACGGAAGCCTGCCTTTTTTCAGAAAAACGTGAGCTTGGCGTGATGGAAGGTGGAATGGAGGACAATTGTGAGGAGAGAGGAGAGGGAGAAGTAGAAGACGAGGCTGGACGGTGAGAGCCTGCAGTGTGGCTTTGTGTGTTCCGTTGCTCCCACTCGGCTCAGTGATGGCTGCTCATGTGCCTTCTTAAGGCGGTCGTCCCTAGGTGAGTGTTGGGCTTACCGCGACTAATGCGTTGACTGCAAAGATTGCAGATGGCAACGCTATTGTCAGCAGCGGACACGTTAAAAAAAGCCCACACTGCGGAGCCATGTGCCGGTGTCCTGGAAGCGCCAGATGTGACCGTACATGGTCGATGACTCGCTCCTGATACATTTGCAGTCTGCTTCGTCCCTCCTGTGCAATGTAAGTTATTCCTGCTTCTCCTCCCTATCTGCTGGTCCATATCTCCCTCTGAACTCCCCTCCTCTTCCTCTCTTGTGGGCACCCACGTGACATCACTAGACACGTCATCATCAACGTCACCTTCCCCACCGCTATAAGTAGAGATCTCGGAGTAGGCAGCAACACCGGGGACCAACCTCCTCCTTGGGCTGATCTGGGTACTGTCGTCAGACTGCTGAGTAGCGGTTGTTGCTACCTCCTCTTCCTGATCCAATCCCAAGAGTGGCTGCGCATCAGAAATGTCCTCTTGATATGGATCGGAAAATAATTCCTGTGACTCAAGCGGAAGGTATGTGGTGGTGGTGGTGTTGTTGGTGGTAGTGTCTTTGGGGGTGCACATAGCAGAGAGTGAAGAAGAGGGTGCAGATCGAGAGGATGAGAAGGGTGCAGAAGAGTAAGGCTGAGCGAGCCACTCAACCAAGTCTGGTGCGTCCTTTAAAGTAATTGAACGCACCTTCTGCAACTTCCCACTTTGGCTCAAGCCTGTTGCTCCTGCCCTACCCCTACCACCCCTGCAGAAGGGCCTGCCTCTTCCTCTGCCTGTCATTTTTTAAATGACCCTGTGACAAAACTCTCAGTCCCTATACCGATGAAGGACTGCTGCAGTATAGGGCAGCGGTCAGCAGTAGTGCACCTCAACCCTATGTATTGTGGACCTATACCAGTCCTTATAGAGTAGCAGACTGTACCTCACTCAACCCTATGTACTGTAGCACCCTATACCTTACCAGTCCTTATAAGAACTTTTGTGGACCAAGTAGGTTGTGTGTGAGTGATTAGCAGCCTGTACCTCAGTCCCTATACCGGTGAAGGACTGCTGCAGTATAGGGCAGCGGCCAGTTTGCAGTAGTGCGCCTCAACCCTATGTACTGTGGACCGATACCAGTCCTTCTAGAAAGGCAGACTGTACCTCACTCAACACTATGTACTGTAGTACCCTAGACAGACCAAGTTACCAGTCCTTATTTATAAGGAGGTTTGTGGAACAAGTGGGTTGTGAATGATTAGCAGACTGCAGCAGAAAGGCAGCAATCAAGTATAATATTCTTTCTATATTTGGAAGAAAGAATATTATACGTGTACAAGCCTATTACCATACCAGTCCTGAAAAGAACCTTTGTGGAACTAATAGTAACAGCTACTGATTAAACTGACCCTCACTGCCTGACACACAGCTTCCTGCCTGTCCCTATATAAACTGACAAAACAGAGGCTACTGGAACAAAAACTGGAATAGCACTTTTGTGGACCTGATAGTAACAGCTAATGATGATGACTAAACTGACTCTCCCTGCAGCAGACACCGTCCTGTCCCTTTCTCTAAACTGACAAAAGACACTCAGGCTGCTGCAACAATCAGTAGCACAGCAAACCTATATACACCTAACACCTATACCAGTCCTGAAAAGAACTTTTGTGTACCAAATAGCTAGCGATTTGGGTCACTGGAATCTCTCCCTGCTCCACACAGCAACCTCTCTCTATAGTGACAGAAGAAAGAATGTAAAATGGCCGCCGGATCGGGTGTATTTATAGGTTAGGGGGAATGTCCAGGTGTCCATGTGCTGTAATGTCTCAATTGGCTGTCCTGTACCCCATGATGGATGTGTCATGATAGGTCAAAGTTCTTTTACACATTAAACACGAAAGTCCGCCGGGCGAACGGCACCAATAGTCCGCCGCACGGGCGGACGGCGAACAGACGAAATTCGCCGCGAAACGACCGCCGGGCGAACCGTTCGGCCATCACTAGTCACCATATTCCATACATCCAGATATACATTGGTGTGGTATACCCCTGCGGGGCCCCCGCTATTTATGTCATATAAGAATAACGTCCCTCTAAGGGCACATAGTGTTCTGGTGAAAGGATCAGTGTATCTGGAAAGAGCGTTCTATGATCTGCTATAATGTATGGGGGGCCATGAGATCACACATCCGGGGTGCACCGTGTACAGGTATTACCATTACTGGGGTGATAAGGCTGCCTGCATCAGGGCATACCACCCCCATTCCCATTAGTGATGGGTCTATATTGGGCACAGCCATACCCCCTGGGCAAACTACTGCCCAATCCTATTACTGATGGGTCTATATGGGTACAGCCCTACCCCCTGGGCAAACTACTGTCCAATCCTATTACCGACGGGTCTAAATTGGGTACAGCCCTACCCCCTGGGCAAACTACTGTCCAATCCTATTACCGATGGGTCTATATTGGGTACAGCCCTACCCCCTGGGCAAAATACTGCCCAATCCTATTACTGATGGGTCTATATTGGGTACAGCCCTACCCCCAGGGCAAAATACTGCCCAATCCTATTACCGATGGGTCTATATTCAGCACAGCCCTACCCCCTGGGCAAACTACTGCCCAATCCTATTACCGATGGGTCCATATTGGGCACAGCCCTACCCCCTGGGCAAACTACTGTCCAATCCTATTACCGATGGGTCTATATTGGGCACAGCCCTACCAGCTGGGCCAACTACTGCCCAATCCTATTACCGATGGGTCTATATTGGGTACTGCCCTACCCCCTGGGCAAACTACTGCCCAATCCTATTACCGATGGGTCTATATTGGGCACAGCCCTACCCCCTGGGCAAACTACTGCCCAATCCTATTACTGATGGGTCTATATTGGGTACAGCCCTACCCCCTGGGCAAACTACTGTCCAATCCTATTACCGATGGGTCTATATTGGGTACAGCCCTACCCCCTGGGCAAACTACTGCCCAATCCTATTACCGATGGGTCTATATTGGGCACAGCCCTACCCCCTGGGAAAACTATTGCCCAATCTTATTACAGATGGGTCTATATTGGGTACAGCCCTACCCCCTGGGCAAACTACTGTCCAATCCTATTACCAATGGTTCTATATTGGGCACAGCCCTACCCCCTGGGCAAACTACTGCCCAATCCTATTACTGATGGGTCTATATTGGGTACAGCCCTGCCCCCTGGGAAAACTACTGCCCAATCCTATTACTGATGGGTCTATATTGGGTACAGCCCTGCCCCCTGGGAAAACTACTGCCCAATCCTATTACTGATGGGTCTATATTGGGCACAGCCCTACCCCCTGGGCAAACTACTGCCCAATCCTATTACTGGTGAGTCAATAATGGGTACAGCCCTACCCCCTGGGAAAACTACTGCCTAATCCTATTACTGGGGGGTCTATATTGGGTACAGCCCTACCCTCCCCCCCCCCCCCGGCATACTACTGGGTATTAGAGTTACTGATCAGTTTTTATGGTTCAGTGCTCTGTGCATACTATGGGCATTCCTATTACTGATGTTATATTGATGGGTACAGCTCTACTCCTGGGTATCCTAGCATTGGCCAATCCTATTATTGATGGGTGATTGATGGGTACAGCTCTATCCCCATCTACCAGCCAATCCTATTACTTGTGGCCCATACTACTCTGCATTACTATTACTGCCGGGGGTAATAATGGGGTAAAGCTCTACCCCATGGGCATACTAACATCTATTCATATTAGTGATGGGTTATTATTGGGCTCAGCTCTATCTCCTGGGCATACTATGGGCATTCCTATTACTGATGGGACATTGATGGGTATGGCTCTGGGCATACTATGGGCACTACTATTACTGATGGGACATTGATGGGTACGACTCTATTGTATACAGAACATGATTTTTGGGTCATATTTTTGACTTGATGAGAATCTCAGGCGGGCTCCCCGATTGGTTGGTGAAGAGGTGGAGTCTTCCTGGGATTGGATGTACAGTGATTGCTCTGGAGGGTATTTATTACCTGGGGTAGAATCCATTACCCACCCAATACAGATACACAGGAAAATAATAGAATGATCATCAGCTGGGATGTGGCAATCGCAGGGTTAAGGCGCAGGTAGAGGGCGGGGCTCTGCAGCCAGGTGCTTTCTGATTTTGGGGGCCCTGCTATTGGCTGGCTGAGTGTCAGGAAGGGCGGGAACTGACCTGTATATTCAGAGACCCCCCAGCATCCCTCCCATTCTGTACTGATTATCCTGGAGGAACAATGAGGACTCTCACCAGGTACGCACCTGTCTGTGTATAGTCCCCCACTAAACACTATTCCCTGCTCACCAGTCTCTGTGCCTCCCCCCACTATTCCCTGCTCACCTGTCTCTGTGCCCCCCACTATTCCCTGCTCACCTGTCTCTGTGCCCCCCCCACTATTCCCTGCTCACCTGTCTCTGTGCCCCCCCCACTATTCCCTGCTCACCTGTCTCTGTGCCTCCCCCCACTATTCCCTGCTCACCTGTCTCTGTGCCCCCCACTATTCCCTGCTCACCTGTCTCTGTGCCCCCCACTATTCCCTGCTCACCTGTCTCTGTGCCCCCCACTATTCCCTGCTCACCTGTCTCTGTGCCCCCCACTATTCCCTGCTCACCTGTCTCTGTGCCCCCCACTATTCCCTGCTCACCTGTCTCTGTGCCCCCCACTATTCCCTGCTCACCTGTCTCTGTGCCCCCCACTATTCCCTGCTCACCTGTCTCTGTGCCCCCCACTATTCCCTGCTCACCTGTCTCTGTGCCCCCCCCCCCACTATTCCCTGCTCACCTGTCTCTGTGCCCCCCCCCACTATTCCCTGCTCACCTGTCTCTGTGCCTCCCCCCACTATTCCCTGCTCACCTGTCTCTGTGCCCCCCCCCCACTATTCCCTGCTCACCTGTCTCTGTGCCCCCCCCCCACTATTCCCTGCTCACCAGTCTCTGTGCCTTTCCCCACTATTCCCTGCTCACCAGTCTCTGTGCCCCCCCACTATTCCCTGCTCACCTGTCTCTGTGCCCCCCCCACTATTCCCTGCTCACCTGTCTCTGGGCCCCCCCCCCACTATTCCCTGCTCACCTGTCTCTGTGCCCCCCACTATTCCCTGCTCACCTGTCTCTGTGCCCCCCACTATTCCCTGCTCACCAGTCTCTGTGCCTTCCCCCACTATTCCTTGCTCACCAGTCTCTGTGCCTTCCCCCACTATTCCCTGCTCACCTGTCTCTGTGCCCCCCCCCCACTATTCCCTGCTCACCTGTCTCTGTGCCCCCCCCCCCACTATTCCCTGCTCACCTGTCTCTGTGCCCCCCCCCCACTATTCCCTGCTCACCTGTCTCTGTGCCCCCCCCCCCCCACTATTCCCTGCTCACCTGTCTCTGTGCCCCCCCCACTATTCCCTGCTCACCTGTCTCTGTGCCCCCCACTATTCCCTGCTCACCAGCTGTCTCTGTGCCTTCCCCCACTATTCCCTGCTCACCAGCTGTCTCTGTGCCTTCCCCCACTATTCCCTGCTCACCAGCTGTCTCTGTGCCCCCCCCCCCACTATTCCCTGCTCACCAGTCTCTGTGCCCCCCCCCCACTATTCCCTGCTCACCAGTCTCTGTGCCTTCCCCCACTATTCCCTGCTCACCTGTCTCTGTGCCCCCCCCCACTATTCCCTGCTCACCTGTCTCTGTGCCCCCCCCACTATTCCCTGCTCACCTGTCTCTGTGCCCCCCCCACTATTCCCTGCTCACCTGTCTCTGTGCCCCCCCACTATTCCCTGCTCACCAGCAGTCTCTGTGCCCCCCACTATTCCCTGCTCACCAGCAGTCTCTGTGCCCCCCCACTATTCCCTGCTCACCAGCAGTCTCTGTGCCCCCCACTATTCCCTGCTAACCTGTCTCTGTCCCCCCCACTATTCCCTGCTCACCAGTCTCTGTGCCGCCCCCCCACTATTCCCTGCTCACCTGTCTCTGTGCCGCCCCCCCACTATTCCCTGCTCACCTGTCTCTGTGCCGCCCCCCCACTATTCCCTGCTCACCTGTCTCTGTGCCGCCCCCCCCCACTATTCCCTGCTCACCTGTCTCTGTGCCGCCCCCCCCCCCCCACTATTCCCTGCTCACCTGTCTCTGTGCCGCCCCCCCCCCACTATTCCCTGCTCACCTCTCTCTGTGCCGCCCCCCCACTATTCCCTGCTCACCTGTCTCTGTGCCGCCTCCCCACTATTCCTTGCTCACCTGTCTCTGTGCCCCCCCCCCACTATTCCCTGCTCACCTGTCTGCCTGTGATAATTAATGTGAATATGGGTGTGTGCCCCCCCATACTCAGCCATTGGGGTGGCACTATGTAATGGCTGTGTGTCGGATCGGGGGCACTGTGAAATGGCTGTGTGTCAGATTAGGGAGCACTGTGTAATGTCTTTGTCTCGGGGGCACTGTGTAATGGCTGTGTGTCGGATCGGGGGCACTGTGTAATGGCTGTGTGTCAGATTAGGGAGCACTGTGTAATGGCTTTGTCTCGGGAGGGCACTGTGTAATGGCTGTGTGTCGGGGGTACTATGTAATGGCTTTGTCTCGGGGGGCACTGTGTAATGGCTGTGAGTCGGATCGGGGGGGCACTGTGTAATGGCTGTGTGTCGGATCGGAGGGGGGCACTGTGTAATGGCTGTGTGTCGGATCAGAGGGGGGCACTGTGTAATGGCTGTGTGTCGGATCGGAGGGGGGCACTGTGTAATGGCTGTGTGTCGGATCGGAGGGGGGCACTGTGTAATGGCTGTGTGTCGGATCGGAGGGGGGCACTGTGTAATGGCTGTGTGTCGGGGATCGGGGGGCACTGTGTAATGGCTGTGTGTCGGGGATCGGGGGGGGCACTGTGTAATGGCTGTGTGTCGGGGATCGGGGGGGGCACTGTGTAATGGCTGTGTGTCGGGGATCGGGGGGGGCACTGTGTAATGGCTGTGTGTCGGGGATCGGGGGGGGCACTGTGTAATGGCTGTGTGTCGGGGATCGGGGGGGGCACTGTGTAATGGCTGTGTGTCGGGGATCGGGGGGGGCACTGTGTAATGGCTGTG